>NW_012099677.1:0-10717 GCF_000951045.1 Mandrillus leucophaeus
CAGCACACCAACATGGCACAAGTATACATATGTAACAAACCTGCACGTTATGCACATGTACCCTACAACTTAAAGTATAATAATAATAAATAAATTAAAAAAAAAAAAAGTTGAATAAACAAGAAAACTAAAGAACCTCTTGATGACCATAGAAAAATCAGAGATTTATTGAGCAGGACACAAAAGACACATTGTAAAGGAGAAAATGACAATATGCACCACACTGAGGTTAAGGATTCCTGGTCATTTAAAGTTACTATTAAAAGTGAAAATGCGATTGACAGAGACAGAAAAAATATTTGCAGTAAGTATATTACAGCCAAGGACTAACATTTAGAATGTATAGATTTCAAATAAATCCATATGAAAATAAAACAACTAAGAAAAAAATGGTCTAAAGTCTTAAATGAGAGAAGAATTAAAGATGAAATTATCCAAAGAAAACCAATAAACATCTGAAGAGATATCTAATATCATTATTAACCAAAGAAATGCAAATTTTCAATAATATATCATTACATACTCACCAAAACAACTAAAATGAAAAATTTTAGCAATGTCTATTTTCTTGAAAGAGTAAGAATAACTGTAACTATTGTGCTTAATAAGTCATAATATAAAACTGTAAAATCATATAGTAGAACTTTTTGGTAGTTTCTAATAATATGGTTTAAAATATATATATTCGATACATAGTAATTTACATAATGGAATATTATACACTAATAATAAATGCCATATAAAATGTCATGGAAAAGTATTTGAAATAATACTATAAATATAATATTGCAAACGTAATATATGATGAAATACAAAGTATTAAATGCTGACTGATTCAAATTTTGTAAATTTTAAAAACTTGCAAAATGAATATATAATATGTAAAAAGTAGAATAGTAGTTATCTTTGGAAAGTGAATAGAGAATACAAGGTGAATAAAAGTGGGTTCTGAGATTCTTCTGCAGTTCTTTTCTTGATTTGGATGCTAGTTTTACATGTATGTTCAGTTTATACACATTTACTCAATTATACACTAAGATTTGTAGACATTATTTAAAGTACACATCAATAAAAAGATAACATATAAAACAAGCTTTAACAACTGGGAACGTATTTGAATTTCCTAATATAAAGGGCATTTTTGTGATGTATAAAGTGTACCTATGAATACATAAGGAAAACACCATCAATATCTTTTTACCATATGGAATGGCATGAATAAAGCTCATAGAAAAGGAAATAAAAATAAAAATAGCTTTTACACATTCTAAGATGCTCAGTCTCCTTCATAATAAAAGAAATACAAATTTAAATTAAACTGATATAATGTTTCACCAGTGTATCAGATTAGCAAAGATCCAAAAGTTTGACAACACACTGTGAAAAAAGTATGAAGAAAAATAAATTTGATAAAGTACTCTTGGGACTCTAAATTTGTAAAAAAAAAAAAAAAAAAAAAAAAAGTGGAGGCTAATTTGGAGATAAATGCTTTGAAAATCTTTGTTTTGCTTCTAGGATATTATTTTAGAAATATGTACATGAAAAATGACATAATTTACACTCTTGGCAATATTTGGGAAGCAACCTGAATGTGCATCGGTGGGTGTATGGGAAAGATAGTCATTTGTGATCACTAACATTAGTTTCCTTCTGGTCGCATTACATTTATTATTCTCCCTATTTTTAGTTGGCATTATATAGCTGAGTTCTGTGGGCCAAAGGAATGTGGACAGAGAGATGTGACTGGCTTCTAAACTGTTCTACACTATCCTCCATTCTTCTATGTATATATGGATATTTAAAACATAGTGCCCTATGGGCAGGAAAATTTCATGAATGGAGATGTTGGAATGAAGAATAATAAGTATATGGTCGGGCGCAGTGGCTCACGCCTGTAATCCCAGCACTTTAGGAGGCCGAGACAGGTGAATCACAAGGTCAGGAGTTCAAGACCAGCCTGACCAACATGGTGAAACCTCATCCGTACTAAAAATACAAAAAATTAGCCCAGCATGGTGGCACGCACCTGTAATCCCAGCTACTCAGTAGGCTGAGGCAAGAGAACCGCTTGAATCCGGGAGGCAAAGGTTGCAGTGAGTCGAGATCATGCTACTGCACTCTGGTCTGTGTTACAGAGTGAGAATTCATCTAAAAAATAATTTAAAAAATAAGTATATTATAACAATAACATTATACACATTATTAGTTTAAACTTTATAATCTGTATCAAGTAAATTATCTTTTTATTGTTTTTCCAGTTTTCATATGGATGTTACATTTCAGGTAATGCCTTTCCAGCTCATATTATCTGTATTTCTCCAAGGATATATTAATATACTGAATTTTAAAAATCATTCTTCAATAAATAAAATAACTGCAATAATTAATACTAGTCCAAATAATAGGTAAGAAATGATGAACTCCTGCAATTTTCTGGACACTGTCTTAAGTGTTTAACAAGGTATTAACCAATCTAAATCTTCACAAAATTTATCTGAGATAGGTAATATTAGCCTGATAATGTGGATTAAAAAAGTAATGCATGGCAAGTTCCATTAACTTGACAAGGTTACACATCCAAAGTGTAGCTGAGCTAGTCTTCCAGCCCTCCCTGATATATAGATTGGATGTTTCCAGTTTAAATTTATTTTTAAAATTAGCTTTGCATTTCTGAAATTAATGTCAGTTGATGATAAGGAATTATTTTAATATACTAATGAACATATTTCCTTAATATTTAACTTATAATTTTTGTATTTTAACTTGGAATAGAAGTTGGGAAGGTTAAAAATAAAGTTTAGGTTCACTTATATTAGCTTTTGAAAATGTTGTTGATGCCTTATTTCTTATTCACAAATATACAGTATAATGTGAATAAGGTAGCTCTAGGAAAGTTTGGATTGAACTCATCTATCCAACAGTCAGACTGGAGATTTCAGAAGCTTTTTATTTTCAATATTTTCATTCTCTTCCCTAGTTGTCTTCTATTCTTATTGCTTATTTTTAAGCCAAGTCTGGTAAAATGGTATATTTTCCCTTAGAATTATTCTCGACCTGTATTCTTGTAACTAGAAAAAGTAGAATTTGTTTGCTGATATTCTAGAAACTTTCTCTGTAAAATGACAATTTCTTATCTGACTTGTAACTTGATCTTGACCTATTTGAATGGATATCCAGTGTGAAACTGGAATTTCCTGTTTTAAGAAATCTTCCACTTCTTCATACATTAAAAGTCATTAGTTTATATATTTAAGCCTTCCAAAAGTCTTGCAGAATATATCTACTTTCTTCTATATATGAATATAGAAGAAAATATTACTATAGTCAACTGTATTAAAATTTTGATTTTTAAACTACATATGTGCAAGACAACCTTTCACTGAGTTTTTAAAAGCATTTCTAAATTTCCAAGTAGAAATATTTTCTTTAGCGTTGAAATGAAAATCTAATTGACAATTGACTGACAATTTAGACAATTTTCTTTTTAAAACATCTATCAAAATCAAGCAGCCGTCATACCTAAGATGCCTTATTATGCCCATCAATTTCACTTTTTACAGGTGTCTCTCAAAGTTTGCTTCATTTCTCAAAATAATAAAATATGCTGGAAGACACCAGTGAACCTTATTCTACTTGATAAATGTATTTTCTGATTTGATGAAAATAATAAGTTCCAGTAAGATATACTTCTTTTTAAAAAAGCATCAGTCAAAGTAAATTTTTTTAAAAAACAAAGGAGACATGGAGAAAAGTTTTGTCCCAAGGGGAAAAAAAATACAAGGACCACACATTTTTTTCATGTGAAAGTATCATCAAATGGAAATGTAAGTTACTTCAAATATACAAAAAAATGTTTAACTGGAAGTTTTAGGGTTAAGATTGCACAAGGCAAGGATAAAATTTGGGAGAGGGCAAGGATGCTAACTTATGTTCAAGAAGGAAATGTAGCAACCTCAGGGTAAGAGCCATTAGCCAGCTATGTATATTTCCTCAATGCCAGAGGAAGGCAGTCCAACCAGGTATTCACCTTTTATATTATATGGGAACAGCAAGGAAAGCTGTAGGTGAAAAGATATCTGTACATCACTGAGAGTGTGTAGCTTCCTGATTCAAAAGAGAAGATGAAGTAGGAGGTGGATAGCCTTACAAAAACCCCAAATGCATTAGAAAACATCAATGGGAAGGAAATGAGCTGTGAGGGGGTGGTGTGTAAATAGTTGCTGTTGTCCTAACTGTTCAATAGTCAGCTTAAATGTCTTAATTTGGAGTTAAAAATCACTGGGTTGGCAATATGCAATGTTTAAATATGCAAACTGAATGTAAATGTAAGGTTACTTCTAAAGGCACAATTCATGTATGGATCAAATTATTGTTCACTTCTTTGACATAACAATTAACAATGGTTATGATATACTAAATAAGTTCATGAACAGTTAAGCTTGTTTTTGTTGATTTAGAAATACAGCATAAACATAATGACAGGCTTTATTGAACATGGTTATTTGCATATACATATATGTTATTTCAGTGGGATGTGAACTTCTTCAGATGAGAAGCCATTCATTTCTTGTATCCATTCATCACCTAGTACAAATCTTTTTATATAATGGGTACCTAATGACTGTAAGCATGATATGGTTTGGTTTTTGAATATAATGTCTTTACATTTGAATCTAATACTAAGAACAAGCAATTTGCATGATGATTTACTCTGTATAGATAGTCAAATAGTAGAATTTTAGGATATTATGCAATGATATACTAAGGAAAAAATAGGACATTAAAAAACGAATCTAGGGAAAAGAACTCTCTATATGGCTAAATTATTATTTTCTATGAAAATGTATTCCAGCCTTTTCCCTACTGGATGCACTGTAATTTCCCTGGTTAGAATTGGCAGTGTCCTTTAATTTACTCCCTTCACTTCTCATTTGAATATCATGCACTAGATGACCATTCTTGATTGTACTACTTTTTACTGCCTATGGGCTTTTATTTTCAACTCATTTAAAAGGCATTATGCTTTGATAATGGACTGTCTGAAGATGGAACTGAATTATAATGTTTAAACTTCAATTTAATCAGTGCCAGAGGCTACCCAGAGATACAGGTTTGCTCACAAAATGTTCTATCTAGTTCAACTCTTTATATATTGTTCTTATTGGAAAATATTTAGAGTGTATATACATGAAAATGTATGGATAAATATGTAAATATATTTTCAAAAGTACTTTTCATAATAATAACAAATTAATATATCTTAGAATTAGCTTTGAATTCTTGTTCTGCATTTTTCTAGCTATGTTACTTAACTTCTCTGAGTTTGACAAATGATGATGACAAGCCTTATTGCTAAGGTCCAAATTAAATAACATTGTAAATCATCAACATGGTAGAAAGCCTTCAAAAATATTGGTATTCCCCTTTAGAAAAATTAGAGAATCTACTGACCTAAATCTAGGTGGTGGCAGTTGGTTTTTTGTTGCTGTTGTTGTTGTTGTTTACTCTGGAATACATAACAACCAAAAAAGAGAAAATTGCATGTTTGCACAGCAACTTAGTCTGCTTATGAGTAACATAAAGCAAACAGCAACCAAATCCACTTATGAGTAACGTAAAGTAAAAATAAACTAAGTTCAGTGAGACTTCCTAAGCTGGCTATAGGTCTTCTGGTAAGATTGTAATTAACTACGAATGTTATAAGAAATTTTGCAAATGTATTCAGTTTTGCCTGATGAACTTAGCACATATTTAAAACAAATATGAATAATTTAACATTTTTAAAATATATCACAAATGAAGTCTTTATGTTGCCTCAAATCTGCACCTCTTCAATTTTTCCCCACTTAGTCATAACACCATCTACAAAATTATTGCTCAAGCCACATATCTTGGATTGATTTTTGATATTTTATTTCCCTCACTCTTCCATTCTCAATCTTTTGTTTAAGTCCTTTGTGCTCTGCCTCCAAAATATATCTTTAATTTGTCCTCTTCTCCTTTTACACACTATTATTATAGCACAAGCCACTGCCACCTTTCGTTTGAGCTACTTCAGTCTCCTGAATTATTACCTGCAATCATAGAAACATCCAAAATAGCCATTACTTTAAAAGTTAGTTGTTTTCTCTTTAACATAAAATAAATGAAAAGTTAAGTAATCCAGAGCTGGTATGATAGTTCTATGAAGCTGTCAGAAAGAATTAAGCTAGAGCTCACTATGTAGGTGTGATTCTCAAACCTATGTCACAGTCCATGAATACTGATAGAATTCCAGCTATCACAAGCAGCAGTATGGAGGAAGTAGAGCAGAAGACTCTGCTCCTCCCATTAAAGCGATCTCCTAGAAGTACATATGACACTTCAACTTTCAGTACTTTGGCCAGAAATTAGTCATATGTTTCAACTAGCTGCAAGGGAGTCTGGAAAATGCTTCTAGGTCAGTGTGACTCACAAAGAACTGGGCTTTTGTGTTTTTATGTGCTTCTTGCCTACCTCTCTAAATTATGATGCAATATGCTCCTATTACACTTCAGTCATCTAAGTGTATACTAAGGTTTCTCCTTCTTTATAATCTTAGCACACACTATGTTTTCTGCCTAGGAGGTTCTGAGGTTCCAACTCCATCTTCCATCTCCCTCCCCCACTGAATAACTGCTTATCTTTCAGGTTTTGCTTTAATGCAACTTCTTCAGATAGATCGGCCCTGATAACCCAATCAAAATTGTTACCTCTCATCGACTATCTGTTTCTCTTTCTCAGGGGGCCCGTTTTTATTCTTCATCAAAATCATTGTTTACTTGTCCATTTTCTTGTTTGATTTCAGTCTATCTCATTCTCTAGTCTAAAAAAAAGGTCTGTGAGAGGACTGTGTTTCTTTTTTTCTTGGTGTGCAAAGCCTGGTATTAGAAAAAAAGGAAAGAAAGGAAGTAAGAGAGGGAGAAAAAAAGGGAGATAAATAAAGGAAAATAGAAAATAGAAATTTATTTGAAAACCCAGGTATGTTGTTATCTTTTACAGACTGGTTGTTTGCCTTTCACATGCCTTTTGGACACTTTCCATGTTCCTTGCCTCACAGTTATGGTTCAGAAAAAGATACATCTAATTCAACAAACATTAATTGAGTGAATAATTTGATCTTAAATGGAAAAACAATCAGCACTGATTTTTCAGTTCTGTTTTGCTATTTCAAAATAATATTATAAAATCAATACCCACTGAATTCAACTCTCCAAGTGAAAATGGAACAGGGTGAATGAAGGGTTTTAAATCATATTTAGACAATGCCTCCTAAAAAAATGATTTGAATACATTTTGGAATAAGGTATGTGAATAAAGGCTAACAGGCCTCTCTGCAAGTACAAGCACAAAAATATAGGAATTAAATTTGTGAGTGTTTTATAAAGTACATTGTCTGCTGCTATAATTGTATGTAAGAAAGTAAAAATACTTTAAAAGGTCTTTTGCCTGTGTGGTAATGAGTATGAAAGTGTTCTACTACATACAAGATCATTTATTTCCTCTAAAAATCAATCCAATTGGATTAAGTGTTCCTGACTATCTTATGAAAGTTTTTCAATCTTAAACATCTCTCTTCAACTTGGTTTGTGTTCAGCTGTCAATACTAGTATCTTGTTTTGCCTTTCCCCAAATGGCAGTTTTACTTTCAGTAATGAGTATAAAAAAATTAAACCAATATTTATCTTGACTAGCATGAGACTATTCTCAATGCTCTTAGCCTTGCAGTCTGTACTTTGATTAGTTTTATTTAAATATTTTCTTCCGTTATACCACATTAGTGTGTCATTTGGATTTTCCTTGCTCTCTCTCTGTTCTTTCATTGATTTGGTTTCACTTCTTCTTTTGGTTGGCTTTGTAGGAAATATAAATTTCCCTTCATTTTACTTTCCATAGGCCATCCTAGAAACTTCAGTACCTTTTTTTAAAACGTATGCCAAAGAAAGCTTCATAAACATTTGTGAAACAGTGTACTGCCAATACTTTTAGCTGAGCTATATTTTATTTTTAATAAAAGCATGTGTTAATATTCATGGGAGAATATTATATATTTTGAGCTCAGTCACATTTCCATTTGGCTGCTGTGTAGAAATAATTTTTCTTTTTATGTAGAACTTATCAGAGAATTTTTAAAAAGGAAAAGAGCATTTGAAAGCCATTACCCTGCCACTGGCAAATGATGCAGTGGTCATCATTATATATGAAAATTATTTTCACCTAAGTAGAAGATGGTTCTTCATTGACAAATACAATAACAAGCATGCATACTTAGGAACTCATTTACCTAAAAATATGGATGTTGTGATAGGCAGAATAATGGCTTCCCCAAAGACATCCTCATCCTAATGCTAGGAACCTGTAAACATGGAGAGGTTGTATTTGTGAGTTTATTCTGGCTACTATATTACCACACACTTAGTAGCTCAAAACGATAATATTGTATTATTTTATAGTTCTTGAGGTCAAAAGTTAAAATGGGTTGGCAGAACTGTGTCCCTTCTGAATTATCTAGGGGAAAGTTTGTTTCCTTTCCATTTTTAATTTCTGGGGGTCACATACATTTTTTTTTTTTTTTTTGGCTGGTGGTCCCTTTCTCCTTCTTCAAAACCATCAGAATAACACCTTCAAATCAATCTCTCTCCCCTACCACCACCGCTGTCTCTCTTTCTGTCCTTGATCCTCCTGCTTCCATTTTATATGACCCTTATGATGACATTGGACCCTCACCTCTGTAATCTTGAAAGATCTTTCGTTTCTAAGGTCCTTTACTTAATCATATCTGCAAAATCCCTTTTACCATTTAAGGTAACTTATTCACAGATTCTGTGGATTAGAATGTGGACACTGGGGCATTATTCAGGTTATTGGAGTTGCAGATAGAGTTTAGATTGTTAATCCTCTTACCTTAAAATAAAGAGATTATTCTGGATTATACAGATGACCCCAATGAAATCACAAAGGTCTTTGAAAATGAAAGGAGGCAGAAGAGGAAATCAGTGTGATGCAGTGTGGAAAAGGTATAACCCACCGTGTCTGGCTTTGAAGGTGAAGAAAGGGGACCATGAGCCACGGAATGTAGGCCGCCTCCAATAGCTGAAAAGGCAGATCTCACATTACAAGAACAAAATACAGTTCTGACAACACATTGACTTTAACTCAAGGATTTCCATTTAAAATTTCTGACCTACAGAACTGAAAAATAACAATGTTTTATTGTCTTAAGCTGCTAAATTTGTGGTAATCTATCACAACAGCAACAGAAAACTAATATGGGTACCCATTTAAAAATAAAACAGCAAACTGGTTAGTAAATGATGTCATAACATTTTTCTTTCACTTAAAAAAGTTTCATTCACTTAAAAAAGTCTTAAATACATAATGCATCTGATGAAATAATCCAGATCATGGGAAATGTGTGCTTACATGGGGCATGGTAAAAATATATCTGTGGCTTCACTTCACTATTTTTGAGACCATTTGGGTTGCTTTGGCATCTGGAAAAAAAATATTGACTGATTTGTGTGTAATCACTGCCTTGCTTTTGTTAACGTTCAAGGAAATCACAGTAACTAATGTGAGATATAATACATTTTAGATGTTTCCAGATACATTTAATGAGAAATTCATAATCTTTGAATTAGTATCTACAAATCCCCGGAAAGCAGAGAAAATTTCTGCTTCTATAATTCAATGTTATCCCAAAAGACTTAAATTTAGTTAAAGCAATAAGCTTTAACTAAATAAGCAATAAGCCACGAAAATTATATATCTTGATTTTATATTCTACATTTTGAAAATTCTTCTTGTAAGGTACAGCTTTTGTGGTATGTGACTAATACTAGTACTTAATTACAAATCCTAGGAAGAGGATAACATGTTTTCTTTTGAAGATAGATATCCACAAAGAGATGGCCTTTAAAACGACGTGGACTACAGGTAATATAAGAACTGTTTGCATTTCCCAGAAGTGCTGGGGAAATTCTCTCTGTGCTATCAGCACCAGCCTCATTTAGTTATGTTATTTTTTAACATCTCTTGGTTCTTAGGTGCACAGACCCTTGGTCCCAACCACTTGTTTTTGAATATTAATTCTGTTACTTGTTAGTTTACATACTTTGGCCAACTTAACTTTCTTATGCCTCAATTGTTTTCATTGTAAAATGAGGAGGATGGTAATAGTACCTACTTCAAAAGGAATTCAATGTAGCTGTTCTGTATTTGTGGATGCCATCCTCAAATTCTCTCTGCGGAGAGACCCGTGCCATGACAAACTGACGGTTCTGGCCAACAACTATGTTGGAGAAGTTCTACATATCAGTCAATGCTTCAGATGACTATAACACTAGCCAAAACCTTGACTGCAACCTCATGAGAGACCCTGAACCAGAACCACCCAATTAAGTTGATTCAGAATTCTGACTATCAGAAATTGACTTATATATTAAATGTTTGTCATTAAAAGCTGCTAAATGCTGTGGTTATTTGTTGAATAATAGATAACTAATGCAGTAATTAAAATAAGCTTGGCAAATTGTCAGCATTATATAAGTGACAAGTATTGCTATTCTCTTGTTTTGAGGATAAGTGAATATATATATAAAAAAAAGATATGTATATGATGTATATAAGAATATATATAAGATATATATTCACTTATCCTCAAAACAAGAGAATAGCAATAGCTGTCGCTTATATAATG
>NW_012099677.1:10793-31248 GCF_000951045.1 Mandrillus leucophaeus
TACATATTTATATATTTATATAATATATAAATATTATAATATAAGATAGTTTTCCCACTAAGATCCGAAATAAGACCAGCCTGCCTACTTTCTACTGAGTACAATAATACTGGGTTTTCCATAAATGCCCTTTGCCATATTGAGAAAGTTGCTATCTATTCCTATATATATATATGTATATATGTGTGTGTGTGTACATATATATAATAAAGGGGGTGACTGCTCCCAAACTTTGGTGTGTATATATAGATACATACAATATATATACACTACATATATATGTATATATATACACATATATATACACACACAAATATTTGGTGTTTTTTATATATATATAATGATCATTTAAGTTTAGTTTGAGAGAAAGTGGACAGATGAGCCCAACAGAGTTGGATGTTAGAATTCATAATAAATGAGAAGGATAAGCATGTGTGCGTGTGTGTCTGTGTGTGTGTGGTAAGTGAATGCATTAAGGATTCAACATTTTGTAATGAACTGTATTATTTAAGTGACCTTCAGGGCAAAATATTTTGAGAACCTATTAATAAAACAGGAAAACAAGTTTATGTCCAAACAAAACTTACAGTGTCTAATTGTGGTGAAGCCTACATAAAAAATTCTTGGTTGTTGATTTGCCAAATAAATAACTTTTGATGGATTTGGTTTCTAAGGACATAATGTTTAATGAATGTTATGGGTATACATTATTTGTCTACTTTCAACTTAGAGCAAATTAGGATTAACTTTGGAAGCACTGATTGCCTTCTTATTTTATTTATGTTTGTTTTTATTTAAATAATATAACTCCTAAGAGTCTTAAATTATTGAATCCAGGGTAAATATGAGATTGATTTTACTCCTTTACATTTCAAAAATCCCTGGTTAGTTTAACAAGTTTATGCTGCCATCCTGCTGTCTTTATATTACATAATTCAAGAAATACCTGATTTTTCCAAGATCTTTCATGCAATTAGCAAGCATGGTTTGATATCATGTATGGTCAGAGCTAAAGTCTTTATTCCCAATATGTGTGTGTGTCTGCGTTTGGGTTGCTTGCATCCACAAACGCATAAATATCTCTCAACTAAATAAGCCAATTCTGCTATATTATTAGTTAGTAACTTTGAGAAAATAATCTGAATAAAAGAAAGGGACGGCAGCTTAACCGGAAAACAAAACGAATAGAGTGAGAGACTCCTTAGCCCTGGAATCCCCTTGAATAAATAGAGTAAACAAAGATGCACTATGCATATTCCCAAGCTTGAGATCCTACTGCAGCATTTTCTGCACCTAAACACTTAAAAAAATTCATCTCACTTTGTAAATTTTATTGAAATGTGAATTCATGTAACACAAAATTAATAGTTTTAAAGAAAAAATATCAGTCACATTTAGTTGATTCACAGCCATTACCTTTATCTAGTTCCCAAACATTTTATCACACCAGAAGGAAATCCTGTATCCATTAAGCAGTCACCTCCCATTTTCTTTTTCTCCTAGTCCCTGGTAACCATCATTCCACATTTTGTCTCTATGCATTTACCTATTCTAAATATTTCATATAAATTGAGTCATACAATGTGTGATTTTTTGTATCTGGCTTTTTTTGCTTAGCGTAGTGTTTTCGAGGTTAATCTACATAGCACATACTAATATCTTATTTCTTTTTATGACCGAATAATATCTCATTGTATGGATACCCCACATTTTGTTTCTTGGTTCAGTGGATGATGAGCATTTCGGCTGTTCCCTCATTTTAGCTATTGTGCACTGTGTTGCTGTGAATATGTGAGTACATGTATTAATTCGAGTACCAATTTTCTTTTCCTTTATATATATACATAGGATAGGAACTGCTGGATCATATGGTAATTTTATGCTTTTTGGAGAGCTACCAAACTCTGTTCCATAGCTTCGCCACCATTAGCCTCTGCATTGTACACTCCCATTGGCAAAGTATGAGGATTCCAGTTTCTCAATATCCTTGTCAAAAATTGTTACTTTCCTTGTTTTTATACAAATTATAGCCATTCCAGTGGATATGAACTGGTGTCTCACTATTGTTTTAATTTACATTTCCTTAATGACTAATGATATTGAGCATCTATTCTGGATACAAGAGTTTTATCATATTTTTAATCTACAATTATTTCTCCCTTTGTGTAGGTCTTTTAATTTTACTGATAATGAGGAACAAAACATTTTCAGATTAAGCCCAGTTTATCTATTTTTTTATTTTGATGAACGTGCTTGTGATATATCCAAGTATTCATTGCCAGTCCAAGGTCATGAAGATTTACTCCTACATTTTCTTTTAAGAGTTTTATAGTTTTATGGTTTTAGATCTTACACTTAAGTTGTGGTTCCATTTTTGAGGTAATTTTTGTGTATGGTATGAAGCAGGGGCCCAACTTAATTCTTTTGCACTTAGATATCTAGTTGCCCCAGCACTATTTGTCAGAGGCTATTCTTTCCCAGTTGAGTGACATTGACATCAATGTTGAAAATTAATTGACCATGATATATGGGTTTGCTTACAGACTCTAATTTCTATATCTTATGCCACTACCACAGTGTTTTGATTACTGTAGCTTTATAGTAAGTACTTAAGAAGTGTGAGTCCTCCAACTTTGCTCTTCATTTTCAATATTGTTTTGGCTATTTGGTGCACCTGACAACTCCACAGAAATCTGAGAATCAGTTTTTACATTTCTACAAAATGTGTTATTGGAGTATTGACAGGAATTACATGGAGTCTATAGATTGCTTCGGGGAGTATTGCCATCTTAATAATATTAAGTCTTTCCATCAATAAAATATTTTTTATTAGGATGTCTTTCCATGTATTTAGGTCTTCAATTTCTTTCATAATGTTTTGTAGTCTTCAGTGTATATCTTTCATCTTCTTGGTTAAATTTATTCCTAGGTATTTTATTTCTTTTTAGATGCTATTGTAAATAGATTTTTTTTTCATAATTTCATCTCTAGATTGTTCATTGCAGGTGTATAGGCACACAACCGTTCTATGTGTGTTAACTTGGTGTTTGCAAATTTGCTGAATTTGTTTATTACCTCTAGTAGTTTTTTGTGGATTCTTTGGGACTTTATACTTACAGGACTATGTCTCTGAATAGACAGAGTTTTGCTTCTTCCTTTAAAATCTGGATTCCATTAATTTCTTGCTTTCTAAGTGTTCTGGCTAGTACTTCCAACATTATGTTGCATGAAGGTGGTGAAAGTAGGCAGGCTGGTCTTATTTCTGATTTTAGTGGGAAAACTATCTTTCTCTGCTGAGTACAATAATACTAGGTTTTCCATAAATGCCCTTTACCGTATTGAGGAAGTTGCTATCTATTCCTATATATATATATGTATATGTATATATGTATATGTGTATATATATATGTGTGTGTGTATATATATATAAAATAAAGGGGTGACTGCTCCCAAACTTTGGTCACAATAATACAGCAGTATTTACTGCTTCTAAACATTTGCCACAATGGTAATCTTTTGTCACAATAAGACAGCAATAACTTTTGTTGCTTTGCTCCATTACTTCCATTCCTCCACGTAGTTTCTGAACCAGCCAACTGAATGCATTCAAGGACACATAAAGCATATTATAATAGGGAAAAAAAAAAAAAAGCATACACTTTCTCCATGGCAGCTAACAAACTGAATGAAAGCATTTAGAAGATACAGGGTAAAATCAGAAATGCAGGGATATCATAACACACTCAAAGCCCAAGATCATATACAAGAAGCATGTAAACTATAGCTTTTGTCCTATTTTTACATCTATCATTAAAATAGAACTGTAGTTATTTCTCTCTCTTTTTTTTTTTTTTTTTTTAGATGGAGGTTTGCTCTTGTCGCCCAGGCTAGAGTGCAATGACGTGATCTTGACTCACTGCAACCCCACCTCCCGGGTTCAAGTGATTCTCCTGCCTCAGCCTCCCATGTAGCTGGGATTACAGGTAGTTGCCACCACGCCCAGCTAATTTTTGTATTTTTAGTAGAGACAGGGTTTCACCATGTTGGCCAGGCTGGTCTTGAACTCCTGACCTCAGGTGATTCACGCACCTTGGCTGTGTATCCACCCTCCCAAAGTGCTGGGATTACAGACATGAGCCACCACGCCTGGCCAGCTGTGTTGGCCAACACAATTATTTGTACTGTCCTTTATTTGAAAAAAAAAAAAAGATAAATAGGTAATTTACACACGTGTGGTTGGTATTTTTGACAAGATCTGCAAAGTTATGTTTTTTAAAACAAATTTGTCATTTTGCGGCCAAATTTGTGAACTCAATTCACAGTATAACAAACGTTATATAATATAAATATGGACTTATGAACTCCATGACTAGCTAGTAAAATATGATACTTAAACTGAAGTGTGGATAAAATACTTTGAAGTTATTTTTGTTAATAACTAGCTAATTTTAAAATTATGTTTATATTCTGAAATAACTTCAGATTTACAAAAGCGTTGCAAAAAAAAATACAGAAAGTTTAAATATAGCCCTTATTCAAACTTCAAGTGTTAATATTTTACCATACTTACTGTAAGTTGCCATTTTTTCTGTCTTTTTATGCCTCTCTCCCTCCCACCTCCTTTATGTGTATTCATAAACATTTATTTTTTTCTTAATTTTTTGAAAGTAGCTGATCTGATGCCCGTTTACCCATTGGATGCTTTATTGTGTATTTCTAAAAATTCATACATTCATTTATATAATCACAAAGCATTAGCAAAATCAGTAAATTTAAACAATAGACTTTTTTACATTTAACAAACTATCCAATTAATGTTCTTTCTCTTGAAAAATAGAAATAACAAAATCTGGTTTAGGATCTAATCCAGTATTACACTTGTATTTATTTTTAATGTATTGGGATAATTTTTATGATATTTATTAGTTCTATGCTGGTTGAATGGTCACAACAGTCTATCACGAAGCATCACATACAATGTCTGTGTTTTTGATTTTATTGTTTTGTTTTCCTCTCTTGGAACTGATAAATTCTTAAATTTGGAGCTGTCTATTCTAATTTTATCATTATTTTAAAATGCCTGGCACTTGCTTTGTACGAACTATTTTATACAGTAGATTCATAATGATTGTTAAATGCATGGTAATGTCTTTAAATGTGAGAGACCAGAATGACAAAAACTTATGCCAAACAAGTGTCTGTTGTAATATAAAAACTTGAATGGGATGGTATTCTCTTAAAATAGTATTTCAATATTAATAAACCTTTTCAATTGTTTTTTATTAACTTCCAAATTAAATTGAAATTTAATTCATGCTTCCTTTTTTGTATTATTCATGATATAAAACAATTGCTTATATATCTGCCTCTCTGGCAAAAGTTTTAACACACTTTAACATCCTTTTTATTAAATCATCTCCTAGCTTTCATATTTTTATTTCATACTGAATACAACAGAGATTAGATCTTCATTTGATGTATAAGGAAAATACATTTTACTGATGTGATTTTTACCTTAAAATATTGATCTCCAGAAATAATCAATACTTGAGCTACAATTCAAGGATTTAATTTTAAGAATATAGTAAATAACTTTCACCTTGGAACAACAGTGCCATTCCCCTTTCCTATAATGAAGTACTGCTCCTCAGCTGCTCTGGGTGCCACCTGAAATGTGTCAGTGCAACAATTGTCCATGGAGATACAAGGACATCAACTCTGTCAGTTTTCCAAACACAGATAATTTAAACCTCAGAAATAGTTTCTCTGGGCTAAGCCACATTAGAATTAAGAACAGTTTCTTCCTTGTGAGGATTCAGAACAGCAGTGTTCTAACACAGTAGCAGACCCTCCACAGATGTCAATTGTTTTCTTTCTGCCTCTATTCCATTGTTCTTTAATTATACATTTGTATCAGTTTAAATATAATATGCTATTAAATAACTAGAGTGCTTTCCAATTAGAAAACACACACACAGACACACACACACACACACACACACACACACACACACACCAGCTTTAAGTGGTGAATATTTATGTGGTACTATGATATATTAGCATATAGCATAAATTTTGTCTTTGAGCATATTACATATTAGAAATTTCTTACTACACATGCAATTACCACTATTGGTCATCAGCAGAGCCAAGTCCTCATTTCCCTGTCTTTTCTTACAATCCTAAAGTATAACATAGAAGTTCTAAAATAAACTGGAACTGATTTCACTTGTGTAGTTAGTGAAATTCAAATAAATTAAGATATTAAAATAGCATCTTTTATATAATGAGTTCTGTCGGGCTCTACAGTAAATGTAAGTGAGCCAGTCCTTTGTTGTACTTTATTATACTCTGTTCTAGGTACCAAGGCATTAGATTGCTAAAAGAATATCAACACTATCATTCTCCATTTTCATTATGTAAATTGTTGGGTCAGGACAATTTTGGAAACATAGGGTTCTTATTGTGAGTTGGTTTTACTGAATCCTTTGAGTAACTAGTCAAGAGTTAGTTAATCCTTGGAGTAACTAGTCAGGAGTAGCTAATGTGATATCCATAAAGTTAATGAGAACTCTGAAAGCAACAGAAACTGTGCTCTATTTGATAATGCAGGTTGGGTATTTTTTATTAGTTTGCAAGGATTAGTCTGATTAAATGCCCTTTAGCCTGACCTTTCTTACAAGGGTGTGTGAAAATATTGAAAACACAGTTTGTATTTTAACCAAATAACTTATTCTATGGTGCATGACTTATTCATCCTCCAAAACCAAATTTGGTTGGGGCAAAATTTTCTATAATAATCCCATTTAAAAAATAATGTTAAAATTACTAGAACTCCATTAAAAGTGTTTTGGGGCTAGAAGTCGTGTTTACTTAAGTTAGGCAAATCAATTCAGTTATAATTTATTCAAGGGTAAACACAAAATATTCTATATTCAACAATCATTTTTTAAAGTTTTTCTGTTTACATTCATGTTTATAAAATGTTTGCATTTTCAAGGTTTCTCTGAGAATATTAAAAGATAATGTTGTACCTATAAAAAATTTGCATGTGAAATAAATGGAAAACATGTAGTAACACAGAGCCATCTATTGAAAACACGTGGATCTGATGCTGGATGAGTGTATATGTAGGGCCCTTGGTGTTTACCTTTATTTAGTCATATTCTGTTTAAAAATGGGCAATATTTTGTGAGTTAATTCTGAAGCACATTGATTTTTAAGGGTCAATATATTTATATATCTTTATTTTACAATATCCATCATGTACTAAGTACACAGACTTTTCTAAAGATTAGGTTAGAGTTTATTTTCTTTTGATTTTTTAGGTTACATAAATACATTGCTTTGTTAGAATGCATTTTAGGCATTTGATGAGGGATTACCTGAGGAACTACAAATAATAAATCTTTAGTTTTGATATTAACTAGAAAAAAATAACGTGACTATATTTATAATGACTTGAAGACATTATATAATAAAGTCAGCACTTGGACAGCTCTCTGTGGTATCTTATTAATCCTGTAATCATAGAAAAGATGGCTTTGAATAATAAAGTAATTGTTGTTGCTGGACATTATAAGATTTCCTACACCATCTTCATTCATGAAACTGGGTTTCTGCACGTCCCTATCCTCACTATATGCTTCTAATCTCTTGATATGCAAAATGTTATTGTAATTATTGTAAAATATTTTGTTCTAATTTACATTTATTTGAAAATATTTACAGTTTTTTGGCTGTGATTGGCATCGTATTCATCCTTGACTACAATAGCAAATCGTAGCCACCTCTTTGAAGTTTGAAGCGTATTTTCCCTTTATATCCCTGTTGCAGACCAGGTGCAGGATGCATGACCCATCAACTACTAAACATTCTGCACACCAATAAAATAGCAAGAACTTTTTGTATATATACTCATTTCTAAATAATAGCTTCTTTGAAAGTAACGTAAAAATCAGAAAGAGATTAAGAAGAACATCCAGAAAGACACCAATACTTTATGGTCCCCTATTACACTTAGAATAAAATCCAAATAATTTTCATTCATCGAATCCTGGATGTTTGTACACATCAATCCCCCACCCTTATTGATTCCATTCTTTCCCGTATTACAGTAGTCACATTGAAACCAGTCAATTCCAAAAGTCAGCACAGTCCTTTCCACCACAGGGCTTTTTCAGTGGCAAGTTCCCGTGCTTAGAATGCCTTTCTTTGCACATTGCACACACTTGGTTCAATCTTTTTCATGAATTTTCACCGTAAATATCAGCTGCTTATCGAGATTGTATGTTTACCCTAGTCAAAAATAAAGAAACTAATGTCTTCCCTTGTAGTATCTTGCTTAACTCCTTGGTTCTTTCTTGACCTTTATTGCAGCCAGCAATTACCGTTTCTCTTATGTACTTGGTTTTATTTGTCTTCTCTCATTAGAAAATATCTTTGTGATGACAAGGAATGAATGTGTATCTTGTTCATCAATGTTTCTCCAATTTTAAGTACTGTCCCTAGACTCTTTTCAGTATCCAATAAACTTTTATTGAATGTACTCATGCACAAATAAATTAAATATTTAACACACAGAAAGGTAGGTTGAAGCAGTATAATCTGGATCTAAATGGTGCTAATATGGAATTGAATTTTAATCTCAACTTCAGCATTCACTAGACATGAGACAAGTTCTCTGTTTTGCCTCAGTTCCCATATTTATACAAACAGAGAAAGTAATACTTGGCTGGCATCTTTCAGAGTGCTTCTGTGAGGACATATTGAAATAATTGATGTGAGGCACGTTACATTATTTAAACATTATATAAATAAAAGATAATCTCCTAAATTTATCTAAAAATTAAATAAAAAGGAAAATATTTAAATTCAGTAAGAGAAGTTGGAAAAATTTCAGCATATTTTATTTGTAGAAAAGTTGGCCCTCATTCTTCTACATCAAAAGTAATGGGGGAAAGAATCAGGAAATGACTGCTTATGAAAAGAGAACCCAAGACTTGGGGAAAGATTATTTCCTAGCGATTGAGGAATGCAAGTTACATTTATGGCCACATTGGTAAAAGAAGGATGGGGCTTTTTTTTTGGTCACACTTGGTGATATCATGAGGGTTTAACTTTCCTTTAAATAGAGGTGGGATAATACAAAGTAGCTCAGCAACAGTACCTGGTGAAAGAGACTGGCACATATACAACGAGGAGAAAGGGGAGAATTAGAGCAAACGTGATTACCTATGTTCTAGTCTCTTCTTCTACATGTCTTCCCAATTCCTTCACAAACTGTGACTAATGAATCATATATATATATGTTGGTTTTTAAATTAAGCCCCTCCCAACCTGCCTTCCACAGATAGGGTCTGGGGAAAGGAGGCACAGATAGGTTACCATAACTAATTCAATATCCCAATGATTCTACACCGGAAGAATGTTTCTGCACAATATTTCTCCGAGCCGCTTTATTTGTTTATCAATGAACATCCTACTGCGTATCTGAGATGTAGGTCATCGGAAATACCAGCTGCCGATCACATGCAGTCTTCATTATATTTCCAGACCCAGTGCGCTGCTGATTCCTGCACAACTGTAGTGCGTCTGAGCTGTGTGAGGGAAAGGAGACACCTGTGCCTTAGGGACGCAGGTGAAGTCCCATCTACCTTCCTGAGACTTTCGCTGGCGCTTTTCCACCCTCTCAGCGGCTCACTTCTCATCTCCATCTCCCCTGTCCACTTGGACTCAGACCTCTCTGTTTAACCTGCGCTTTTCCCGCCCTCTCTCTCCTCTGCACCTTAGCTGAAGACACAGAGAGCTCCACAGAACTGGGCATGCCTAATAGCCAGGGAAGGCTTGGGCTGCAAGAAGAAAGCGTTTGCATCTTCCGAGCTCCCCTCCCCGCTGCAGCTGCCTCCTGCCAGTCAGGCGACCCGACGTGCACCACGGCCCAATGAGGGCCCGCGGCCTTCGCCAGCGCCCCGCCTCTCCTGGCATCACCACCAATGAGTGGTTGGCGGAGGTGGGCTGCGCCCTGTTCCCGCCTCTCCAGTTAAGGCCGCTGGTGTGAGCCCGGGCTCGGCGCGAGCGAGGGACGACGGAAGGGACGGGCAGGTGTGGACGCGGGGCCACGCAGCCCGACGGCGGGAGTCGCAGGTGCTGGGTGCATGGGCCAGTGAGGACGCACGGAGATCCCCTCGCCGCGCAGAGGAGGAGCAGCGCGGGAGCCAGGCGCTGCCCCACGACCCTGCGTCCGAGCGAGCGGAACCTCGCGCTTCGCCCGGGGACAGTCCGAAGTCCGCGCTATGGAAGAGGAGAAATATTTGCCTGAGCTGATGGCAGAGAAAGATAGCCTGGATCCATCTTTTGTGCATGCATCGCGCCTTTTGGCAGAAGGTAGGACTTGCCCCCACCGATGGTCACAAACCGCCGGCTGCCTATTTCACCCTTGGCTTGATTAGGGGAGTGAAGTTGGGGAGGGACTCCTGTCGCCGTCTTCGCAGAAACTGTCCCCCTGAAGATGCTCGTATCAGAGCTCGGGCGGACAGACCCCGTTCTTGGGGCGGACAGCGGTGCTCCTTCTCCACGTCTTAATTTGGAGAAGACCAAAGCTACGGAGATCTAATGGCAGTGGCGATGTGACCTGTTAGGATCGTTGATAGAGAAACCGTAAAGTGTAACGCGGTCTACAGGGACATTTTCACTTCCCTGAGGGAGGGGAAAGCAGTTTGGAAGTCAATGGTGATCAATGTAGTGTTCTAAGAGCTTTTTGGCTACAGATCAGTATTTTTATTTTTATTTTTTACTGCATTTAGGAAGTGATGTTTGATGCCCTTTAATCAAAGTCTATCCTATGGAAAGTGTTAGAATTAACCTATGCATTAAACTGTGCATGTTCTTATATGTATGTTAATGTAGTAAGTAGAGGCTAAAGTGCTTATACATTTATTTGAAGTGTGATGATTGGGTACTCTGCGAGATACTGGTCCCTGGGAACGCTCTATAATTGATCAACTGTTTTACCAAGTGTGCATTTTCTTTTGTGTACCTGTAATGTTAAAGGAGATTTCGTTCCCAGAGGAACATATATGTCTTGTCTTTTGCATTGCTTTGAAAGGTTAAAAAAAAAAAAAAAAGACACACAAACTTTATTAACCAAATTACTCCATTTATGTTATAATAATGCCATCTAAATAGTCAAGACACCTATATCTGTAGTTATTTACACATGCCTTTTATAAAACAGCTGCAGATTTTTTTAGATGAATGCTTCATTAATAATGAATTGCTTCATCATCAAATTGGTTACAGTGTAGTTTTGTAGCTAAGGTTATTATGGACTTACATACAGCAAAAAACTAAAAGGGATAACTTCCTCTACCCCAGCTCCTCAGTATTAAAAGATTTTTTTGAGACTTAGTTGTACCAAGGAAGAATAAATTCTGCTCCTCAATATATGATTTAAATCGGTGTTAGCTATATTTTTAATTGATGGATTGTTATTTATGTTAACAATAAAGTGTAAGGTATTTTTTTATGTTTAAATGCTAAACAGTTAGAAAAAGATTTATAGTCAAAACATGGAACATGTGAAATAACTGAACTGTTTTCAGGGAAAAAGCTTGTTTTATAGATAAGTGGGAAGGTGAAATACAATTATGCCTACTACTTTGGTTACTGAATGAAAAAAATAGAAATTAAAGTGGAAAAGTGAAGTCAATAAAAATGCACTTTTTTGCTTTCTCAAAAAAGACTACATAAAAATAATAGCAAAATAATGAGTTAATAGATGTTTAAGATTGTTTGAAATGATTTAAAAGGCAAGTCTTACCAGTCTTCAGTATCTTTAATATATTTTGAATAGTCTTCAATGTATTTTCCAGAAATTTCTTTATGTAGCTGATAATATGTCTTTAAAGTGAAAAAAAAAAAAAAACCATTTACAAATTGATCGTTCTCTCTGACCCGCTAATTAGAGTTCTATTTGAGACAAGTAGCTCAAAGATTAATTCATCAGTCATTAATATGAGTTATTGTACTTGAAGGCGGTCAAGCTAAATAAATGCGTACAAGAAACTCTTAACAGTGCATAAGTATTTCTTTGTCTGGTAAAGCAGTCAGAGAAGGCTATGCACTTGGTTCCTTAACATTTTATCTTTCCTAGGAACTTGATTTCTTGATATAATACTTAGGAACATGTTCTGATGTTCCTTGTAATTTGATTTTTTCCCAGCAGGGGGAAGCATGCCCTGCTTTAGTAAAGAATTAGAAGGAAAAGCTCCTGAATAGAGGAAAGCATCTAAGTAAGAAACAAAGAGGGTACCTAAATTTCAAAGAAATCAGCATAAGGAAAAGAGAATGGAGGAGGTTATAATAATCTTGGAGTACATAAAGAGTTATGCAAAAGGATGCATAAGTTTCAGATTACCTCAGTACTTGGGACTCTTTACATGTGCTTATTAAAGAGTGTAAGATGATTGTTCTTGGAATCTCAATGATCTTAATGTATATTTTATGGTATAGATCTTTCATTATCTTTCCAAAGGCCAGTTGCCAAGATGTCCACACTTAGTTTCAGATGTCTATAGAAGAGTATCGTTGAGGTGATTTTATTTCTTATACTTGAGAATGCACTGATTGAAGGCAGTGGCTATAAATAAACCTGACATAGATATTCATTTGGAGAGAAGGTGCATACTGAAGTACATTTCAGTCAGTACTGTGCAGACAGTGTCAAGCCTGAATGAGTAATAAAAATGATACAGATGATTCAGTTCTTCAGAATGATTTTCCGGAAGCTAATATCTATACAGGCAGTAATATAAACCAATGAGCTTTCACAATGATTTATTTTGCATTTTGATTGGTGATAGATGCAAATCAGTGCTCAATTGACAGTGCTGCATGTAGAATTGAAGGCTGTGGGGTTGAAAGTACTAGTTGGATGTTTATTTGGGGTTTTTGGGGGGTCCATTGTAGTTTATTTCACTTGTTTCTGCTGTGTGTTTTCCATAAGAATGATTTCAATTGATTGTTACTCAGAAGAAATCTTGAATAATGTAGTTTGAAGTTTGTTTCTAGTATGCTTAAATAATTAAAATAATGTTCATCCTGCGATTATAATGTTGTTTAGTTATCCACTTGTTATGGTAGGTGCTTTTGAATATGATAAAACAGCAAACTCAGGACTATCCTTAAAGTTCTACTCAGAGTCTGAATTTGGTTGCCAGATGAAATTACATGAGGTTATTTATATCTATTCTGCTTCTGGGAAGTGCATTAAACTGTGAATCTAGATACCTGGATTTGAATTCCACTTTAACCTCAACTGAATCTGGGTAAGCTTTCTTTCCCTGGGCCCAGTTTCCTTGTCTCTCAAATTAAGGAGTTGGACTAAGTGATGTATATGTGTGTTTTTTTTTTTTTTTTTTGCAATTCTAATTAAGTCTCAGACTACTGATGGATACAACGAAGTGATGTTTGTATATTCGGAACAAAAAATCAATGGCTGCACATTTTCAAAACTTTTTTCATTCTTTCCTAGTTTAATGATTAATAATATATTTATGGCACTAAAATGTAATTTGAGGTGTATATTTTATTTTGGGTATTGGGGACAGATTTATGTTCTTAAGTCTATTGAACTACTATTAATGTTTGAGGCCAAAAATATATATACATGAGAATATTGTCTGGAAATATTCTATGTCTGCTGACAGACATAGATCTGTTCGGATTTATATATTCAATTACGGTGATTCCATATTCTTAGGAGCATTAGAAATTTTTGTCCAATTGAGAGCGGTTTGGGGAAGACTTCCTAGCCTGAAATCTTTGCAAGCATTATATGACGATGTCAAACATTGCCAAATACCCCAGCAGTTCGAATGGTTTTCAAAAAACTGTAGGTGCTATTTTCAAACTTTAGTGAAAAGTTTGACCTCCCATATAGACTTGGCCTTTATTTTTGCAGATATAAATGAGATCTTAAAATATTAAGGAAACAGGGATTAATACTTATCACAAATGCAAACTTGTGAGTTAACTACATTTCGGTTATCAAAAAGAACCATTTTTTGGTTAGATAGTGTTTCTTAAATATTTTTCATAAAGCTTCATATGTTTTTAAATTAAGGAAAGTTACTAGTGTCATGTCTAAAGCAGCTTCTGGTTAAAAATAGTATTCCTGTGACTCTTTAAAGTGACTTTTCTTTTGATTAATGTAATCACCTTTTTCTCCCAATAGATTTGGGATAATCTTACTTATGTTTCTTAAATAAAAGAAAAACATGGGCAAAAAAATTAAATTCAAGTTATCTTTGATCTTCAATTAAAACAATTTATGATATAGTGGAAAATTTGTACTTTGACAAGAGAAACACTTAGGAGTGAGTATTGACACTTCTACCTACTGGGAAATATAGGATGTGTCATTTCCCCCCTCTCTGATACTCAGTTTCTTCATCTATATAACAGGAAAAGTAATACCTGCCAGGCAGAGTTCTTTTAAGATGGAAAAACAAATAAACAAACAAACTTCTGCTTGTGATGCCTGTGATAACATAAGCAGTATTTTTAAAATTTATTTTATTTTATTTTATTTTATTTTATTTTCAAGACAGAGCCTTGCCCTGTCACCTAGATTGGAGTGCAGTGGTGCAATTTTGGCTCATTGCAACCTCTGCCTCCTGGAGTCAAGCAATTCTCCTGCCTCAGCCTCCCGAGTAACTGGGATTACAGGTGCATGCCACTACGCCCAGCAAATTTTTGTATTTTTAGTAGAGACAGGATTTCACCATGTTAGCCAGGCTGGTCTCAAATTCCTGACTTTGTGATTCTCCTGCCTCGTCCTCCCAAAGTGCTAGGATTACAGGCGTGAACCACCATGCCCGGCTAGTAATTTTTATGTGTATAACAAAAATATAAGCAGAAATTAAACAAATGTAAGATGATGCACCTCAATTTGAGAAAATAAGTAAAATAAACACTTCCTTACTTTAGATTACTGCTGAGTTAAATTTAAATTCATAAAGCAAATTATGAAATAAATTACCTTATGAAAAATGATTAGAGTTTTAAAAATATCATGTTTAGTAAATGATCACTTGTTAGTCTTTAACCATGAGCTTGATTAGCCCTGATCCTATTTATTTCAAGAGTAATTTCAGACCTATTCAGACTTCCCCTTAAACCCGCACGTTCTTCACTCTCTTCACTCTCAGCAGGTGATTTCATCATCCTTTTTATTGGAGGAAATGGATATATCTCTTCTGCTGTTCCTTAACCTCCTACCACCTAAAAACTTCCATAGCCATCGTCACTGTCTTTCATTTCCAGAAGACCAAATGTTTCTTTTCTTCAAGGTTGACTTGCCACCCATATCCTTGACCTAAATGCTCTTCATCTCTGGACTCATTCTGTAGTTAAATCCGTTATTCAATATCTCCTACTCTTTCTCCCAATCAGCTCTTTCTTTATAGAGCTGTCAACATGATTCAATCTGAATAATTTGAAGAAATAGAATACTTCTTTCACTTGCCACAAGTATTAAAAAATGATCTCTCTTGACATGTATCCTTCGTTGTTTCCTTCAAACTTCTGATAATACTAGTATATGCTAACTGCCTCACTTTCTTCATTTACGTTTTAAAATTTCTTCAGTTTGGCTTCTGTCTTCATCACTGTCCTGAAACTGATGACCCTAGTGACAGAATAATCTCATAATTGCCAAATCAAATAATTTTTTTCTGACCTGTCATCAAGTCTCTTGGCTGCACTTTCCACTATTGACCTTCTTCTGATTTCTTCCCACCTTCCTTGTCTTCTAGGCACTGTACTCTGCTGGTTTTACTTCCTTCTTTGACCGTTTCTTGCCCTCATCATCCTTCATTTCCCTCCTTCCCACACCAACACACAGAATGCCGTCACAGTACTTCATTTAAGGCTAAAGTCTCACCATGTCACACTTCTTGATAATTTCCATTGCCTGCAAGGTGTAGTCCATACCCCTTGACGTTCTTATAACATGCTTACCTCTCCAGAAGCATCTCTTCAGCCTTTCTGCTTAATTTCTCTCAGGTATACCAAACTGCTTATAGTTCACTCTCTAGACTCCCTTGACATTCCCATACCTATTCACAGAAAGCTAGATATTTTCCCCTCATTCCCATAATGAACGCCTCTAGGTCACTGTCCAAACTGTTATTTTAGAATGATCAGGTTGTGCCTGTCTCTCTCACTAGTGAAACAGCTCCTCTTTGTCCGCTCTTGAGCAGAACTAAGTCTTTTTCATCATTATATTAGCAGCACTTTTCACAGTGCCTGGTATGTGGTGGTGCCAGGTAGAGGCCAAACAGGCTTTTCTCCATCAGACTTCAGAACCCGTCTCCTGTTGGCCCCTCTGCTACCTCTTCTGCATGTGGATAATACTTGCCCTTTTCTCTGTCCTCTCCTATGTCTAAGGTGTTGCACATGCTAGGACCTTGCTTTAGAATGCCCTTTCTAGCTTCTCTCCATGATTATAATTTATCTTCATTCAATAAAACTGAGTACTGCTATTCCTTCTTCTAGGAACCCTTTCATAATGGCTTCTCATCTAATTCATTATAAATTAAGTGCACTTCTGGTTTTATTTTCAACCTATCCACCATTTCTACATTGCAACATGCAATTCTGTTTTGGTTGTCTTCCCCTCTAAGCTTGAGGGCCAGACTATGACTTCTGTCTTTGAATTTTTAATGCCTGCCTTCAGCCTCATATGTAGAAGGCCTCAATAAATGTTTATTAACTGAATGATGCTGACCTCATATCTTCCTTTTTCTCCTATTTTGTATTTAGAAAGTATCTCCAGAAACAAGTTTTCAGTAATTCCGTCATTTAGAATGATAATACTAATTCAGTCATATTTTATCTTTGCAGAATGCAAAACCTCAGGAGGCCACTTTGAAAGTTTCCATTTGTTTCTAAGTCAATTTTGAAAAACTATTCATTTGCAGGAAGTTGGAAAGTTAGTACAGGGAAGTCCTGCTTTACTTTGTGAGGTCTCCGAGAATCTGCCCATTTGTTTCTTTGTTGTTTGGATTGAGGCTTTGTGTGTGTGTTTGCTTTTAATACTTCTGAGTTGCCAGCTTTTCTAGCACTCAATCTGGCACATATGCGGCACAAAGAAAATCTAGGAAAACCATTAAAATGTCATTCCCGAGTCTTGTGGTACTCAGACAATTGGCCTCCTTTTCTCTACTTTCTAGAAAAGAAAGTTTTTCTTATGTTTATCTGTAATGTCCCATCCCCATTCATTTATGTGTTTTAATTTATATCTTTATGAAATCTTTTGAATGAATATTAGGCCTTGTACATTAATATTAATATTTCATTAACTAGTTGTATAAGAATGAGCATGACCATGATAAATTCATCTGGATAATGGACACAGTAATATTCTCTATATTTATCTCATTTTAAGGTTCTTTTTATGGCCTGATACCTGAGAGTGGGAACATAACTGATCATTATTCTCGGTTTCTCTTTATGTACACAGTCTATAGTGAAGCTGTTTGTTCCCACAGCAGCTGTAGAAGGGGAGGAAGTGAGGTTTGGAGGTAGTTCTTAGGAACCCTTGGAAATAACTGTAATATCATTGGCTTTCCTTATGCACTTATTTGAACACCGAATTTGATCCTTCTTTTTGGTTTGGCTATATAAGAAATATATCTTCATTGGAATTATATTCTGACCCCAGTTTGATTTTTTTAAAGCTATAAACTGTGTAATATTTAATATATTCCATAGATCAAAATTTGATACTATTACCTATAAAATGCTGAATTCCAGTAAAATAAACATAATTTGGAAAATTGTTTAGAGGTAGAATACCCACTAATTGCTGATATTCTACATTAATGTTAGCAAATATCCATATTATATGACTTCCTCATTTTCTCAAGTGCAGAGTTCTGTAATGAGTGCATCTTTTATTTGCCAAATACTTGCGAGGTCATGGCCAAGCATCCTCTTGCTCAATTGTTTTAACTTTTTTGGGGGAAAGAAGTCATTTTTAGCACATCCTCCATTTGACTCATGAACAGTAATTCCAAAAAGATTTTGCAGTATAGAGAGATAATAAACAATCATAAAAGCATTAGGCTATTTACTTTATATTTTAGCTATAGTTTGGAAGATTAATTCCATCAGACTAGTGCTCTACTTCATTTGACTGCACAATCACACATGCCCTTGAATGTGTGTTGGTAAAAACTGCACATGATATGTGCTATTAGTAATGAAATATCAAATGTTTAATTTATGGGATTTATAATCTATAGGGGATTCAACTGTATACATATAGACATCTATATATATGTATATATGTATACATATATATGTGTGTATATATATACACAGACACATACACACGTGATATAAATAAGTATATGGAAGGTCCAATAGGTTTTACATAAATTTTAGAGACCACTGATATAGGAATTCAGAGAAAGTCATAACTTCGGTTGTTTATGGTAATGAGAGATTTATCATTATTACCATTATTATCTCAACATTTATTGTGAGTTTACTCTTTGCCAGACACTGTACTAGATGATTTGCATGCATTACCACAAGTAATCTACCCACCAGTCTTATTGTGTAGTTATTAGTGTTAGTTTTACAAATTAGAAAAATTAGGGCTTAGAGAAATTAATTTACATCAAGTCTCACAGCGAAGAAATTATACATGTAACCAGTACACCACATTGTCTCCTATAATAGAGATCCAATGTTAGGCTTTGAAAGAAGGCCAGATGCTAGTATGCAAATTTTATCTAGAAGATCAATGTTGTTGTTGCCATTAACTTCTAAAATATGTTTCTGAGTGCAAATACTGGATGAATTATTATATGATATCATAAAATATAAGTATAGCTTATAAAAGTCAAATAAATTTATAAATGGGGGAATTTACCTTATTATAGAATTGAATTAAGGATCATCAAGACAGCCTACATTTCTGAATGACTTACATTGACTACTTCGTAGAGAGTTTAGTGATGTGGTAGCAGAGCAGAGGGAACATTTCAGACTTTTGACCCAAAAAGTGATGGATAATTTTGTGTAGTTTGCTGAGGCATTTTCCCCCATATTTTTTAGACAACTGCTTGTATTTGCTGAATTCTTCTAGAAACAAAAGAACAACTGTAGATCCTCTCTTGTGTCCTGAGGCGGTCAGGGTTTTGTTTAACGTTTAGAAGTGAGCAAATTTTACATTTGATCAGAAGCAGAAAACAATATGGCTTGATTTAAATGTTATCTGCATGTTTTGAGGTATTAGAATTTAATAACTTTGAAACAGATTGACTGGTGTTATTGTACTGTTATCAGAAATGGCACGATCAGTGTCTGTTTCCTTTTAAAACATTAAAGATTAGATTTTACGATTTTACTCTTCTTATAGAAAACCAGAATAAGTGTGTTTTCTGTTGAGCGTATTTTTAGCAGTTTCATAGCATTGTATGCTAGATAATGATAAGCCCTGACTGCAACTTAGGAGAGGGAGCTTCTGTGATAGAAACAAAATAAAGAGCCTGAATGAGAAGAAATTTGTTGAATTTTGAGGAGCAAAAGGGGTGACTCAAGTAATGGCTGCTTTTATTGAACATACACAGTGGCTTAGGTCTTTATTTTTTATTTATTTTTTTATTATACTTTAAGTTCTAGGGTACATGTGCACAACGTGCAGTTTTGTTACATATGTATGCATGCGCCATGTTGGTGTGCTGCACCCATTAACTCGTCATTTACATTAGATATATCTCCTAATGCTATCCCTCCCCCTTCTCTCCACCCCACTACAGGCCCTGGTGTGTGATGTTCCCCTTCCTGTGTTCAAGTGTTCTCATCGTTCAATTCCCACCTATGAGTGAGAACATGCGGTGTTTGGTTTTTTGTCCTTATGGTGGTTTGCTGAGAATGATGGTTTCCAGCTTCATCCATGTCCCTACAAAGGACACGAACTCATCCTTTTTATGACTACATAGTATTCCATGGTGTATATGTGCCACATTTTCTGAATCCAGTCTAACATTGATGAACTTTGGGTTGGTTCCAAGTCTTTGCTATTGTGAATAGTACCGCAAGAAACATACGTGTGCATGTGTCTTTATAGCAGCATAATTTATAATCCTTTGGGTATATACCCAGTTATGGGATGGCTGGGTCAATTGGTATTTGTAGTTCTAGATCCTTGAGGAATCGCCACGTTGTCTTCCACAGTGGTTGAACTAGTTTACGGTCCCAGCAACACTGTAACAGTGTTCTTATTTCTCCACATCCTCTCCAGCACCTGTTGTTTCCTGACTTTTTAATGATCGTCATTCTGACTGGTATGAGATGGTATCTCATTGTGGTTTTGATTTGCATTTCTCTGATGACCAGTGATGATGAGCATTTTTTCATGTGTCTGTTGGCTGCATAA
>NW_012099677.1:31898-50939 GCF_000951045.1 Mandrillus leucophaeus
AGTCAGGTAGCGTGATGCCTCCAGCTTTGTTCTTTTGGCTTAGGATTGTCTTGGCAATGCGGGCTCTTTTTTGGTTCCATATGAACTTTAAAGTATTTTTTTCCAATTCTTTGAAGAAAGTCGTTGGTAGCTTGATGGGGATGACACTGAGTCTATAAATTACCTTAGGCAGTATGGCCATTTTCACAATATTGATTCTTCCTATCCATGAGCATGGGATGTTCTTCCATTGTGTCCTCTTTTATTTCACTGAGCAGTGGTTTGTAGTTCTCCTTGAAGAGCTCCTTCACATCCCTTGTAAGTTGGATTCCTAGGCATTTTATTATCTTTGAAGCAATTGTGAATGGGAATTCACTCATGATTTGGCTCTCTCTGTGTTATTGGTGTATAAGAATGCTTGTGATTTTTGCACATTGATTTTGTATCCTGAGACTTTGCTGAAGTCATGTATCAGCTTCAGGAGATTTTGGGCTGAGACAATGCGGTATTCTAAATATACAGTCATGTCATCTGCAAACAGGGACAATTTGACTTCCTCTTTTCCTAATTGAATACCGTTCATTTCTTTCTGATTATTTCTTATTTCTGCCTGATTACCCAGCCAGAACTTCCAACACTATGTTGAATAGGAGTGGTGAGAGAGGGCATCCCTGTCTTGTGCCAGTTTTCAAAGGGAATACTTCCAGTTTTTGCCCATTCAGTATGATATTGGTTGTGGGTTTGTCATAAATAGCTCTTCTTATTCTTTATATTCTGAGAGACAGGTAATATTGTCCCTATTTTATAGGAAAAGATAAAAAGGAAGATTACAAGGTAGCACAATCAATTTGGTTTTTTTAAAAACAATAAATCAGAGGTTAGGCAAATGTCCAATAAAAGTGTGAAAGAGTGTCAAAAAACAGCCATTATACATTGAAATGTAAACGGTATTAAAGAACATAACTTGTTTAAGGGAATAGCAAAGTCTTGCTTTGATAAACTTTTAGAAAAGTGACTAACTAGGTTACTGTAGAACTTGTTGTTTCCTTTAAAATAATTTTCTCTGGGAAATTTGAGGAATTTTTTTCTGGAACTTGATTTACATCCACCAGTACATTCATTTTATAAAATAATACTATAAAATGCAAACAGTAGATGAATGACTAAATAATAGAACACATTTACCATGATGTTTACTCCTGTAAATGATAAATGGAAAGGCTTTAGTAAGTGTAAAATAGGATTAAGAATCATCTATGTCTCCAGACAGTGTAAGTTTTTTTTTCTGGCAAATGTAGAAGCTGCTTTTTTATCCATCCAAAACCTTGTGGAAAATGGGGCCTTTAAGGAATTGTGTAAAGATGAAAGAACATTTGGTATGCTGAGGCAGATGGCATTTTATTATATATTACTTTGGAATGGACTTCAGTATGATAGATGGTTATGCATTAAGCTAGTCTTCTAAAATTACTGAAAGACTGGATATTATGTCATCGCCACATAGGGAAAATCTGTTAGAATAAAACATTATGATAATTAAAAGCAGTTTAATGAAGTCAGATGAAGTGATAAGTATTTAGAATGAGTTTCAATAAACCAAATGGTTTCCCTTTGAGTAAAATGAGTGTTTTATATATATATATAAAAAACAAGGGATTTATGGGAATATGTGTGTGTGTGTGTGTGTGTGTGTGTGTGTGTGTGTGTGTATTTGATGAGTGATATATGTATATATTGTGTTTGTTAAACATACGTTAGACATTGGGAATCAAAGAGAAGCGATGCAGACTTGGCCCAATTGGTTCTTATTGTTTGTGTTTCTCTTTACTAACAGAGACTTACATTTAGTTTGAGGAGGGGGCAGAAGTTACATAAAATCTACACAATACAATGATAAGAGAAGTAGATGATGCTTTAGGAGTTTGGGGCAGGACACCTCAACAAGTGTACGGAGATGAAAGGCTTCCATAGGAGGGGGCGTATTAGTTGTGATTCTACAAATAAGTAGAATATGACCAGAATTCAGTGATGAAGCAGCTATAAATTGGAGAGAATTATACATGCATATAGTAAACAACATCTTTAAAATCTGACAAGAAAGAGAATATTTATTCAAATAGGTAGAAGTTAAGCATCGTTGGAGACATAGTAAAGGGAAAAGAATCAAGAAGAGTGTGTCTAGAGAGTGGTAGAGGCTTATCACACATACCTTGTAAAATATGTTAAGAGTTTTGGACTTTATGCTACAAGTAATGGTAAATCATTGAAAGGTATTTAAAAAGGGCAAGTTTGATGGAGTTTTATTTAAAGTATAATGTAGCTGCATTGCTGGAGACTGGATTGGATAGGTACAAGACATGGGCAGGACATCAGGTAGCTAGAGCAACAGTTCAAGAGAGAAGTTACAGTGGCCTGGATTCAAATAATGATATCACAGATGGGGAAAAGTAGATAGATCTAGGGAGACCGAAGTGGGCAGATCACGAGGTCAGGAGTTCAAGACCAGCCTGACCAATATGGTGAAACCCCATCTCTACTAAAAATACAAAAATTAGCCAGATGTGGTGGCGCATGCCTGTATTCCCAGCCACTCAGGAGACTGAGGCAGGAGAATCGATTGAACCCAGGAGACGGAGGTTATAGCGAGCTGAGATTGTGCCACTGCACTCCAGCCTGGGTGACAGAGGCTCCATCTCAAAAAAAAAAAAAAAAAATTGCAAGTAAAATGTAAAGTGTTGGGTTGGATAGAGGGGCTGAGAAATAAAGGGTGGTCAAGTTGGCCATCTGGGTTGCTTGTTGGTAATTAGTTAATGACGGTGTCAGTTACTGAGATATTTATTAAAGAAGGTTAGTGCTGCATTCAGTTGGATATACACTGAAGGGATGCAAGTGGAGAGCTGGGTCTGGAGAAAGATGGTGGTGCAGGTAATGGTTTAAGTTTTACTAGCATCAAGGTGATAATTGACCTTTGGAGTAGAAGAGATCACCCTGAGAGAGCATATAAAGTACAATAGAAAAGAGACTTAGGATAAAACTCTGAGGAATATCAGTATTTAAGGGAAAGATAGAAAACTCATCTACAAAGTTGACTCAAAGGACTTTACTAAAATGTAGGTCGGAAAGACCAAGTAAATTCAGTATCGGATAAATGCGGTATTTGAAGAATGAAGGATTTGTTTAGTATTTTCAAATGTTGCAGTAGATCAAGTAAGACAAGGATTAAGAGCCTTTAATGGATTTGGCAACAAAGAACAGACTGAGAGAAGGGTTGGAGAAAACCCCTTATTTCTGCAAGTTGACGAATGAGTAGAAAGTGAGGCTATGAGAGAAGGTAGGAGAACTCGCCCAAGAACTTTGACTTCACAGGGGAGGAGAGCTAGGAGTAATATGTTGAACTGTATGAAATTGATAATATGTCATCATTTTGACCTGAAAAATAGCAATTTTTGTGTGATTTAATTTATAAAAGGGTACAGTAGAATGAGAGAGTCATTTGAGGGTAGTGGCTGACATGCTGAAGCTAGACTCCCTAAGTCCCTTGTTTCTTCCTAGAATTAAAGACCCATGTTATTCTGAGTGAGGTACTTTAACTTCTATATCCCTTTTTCCCCTCATGTGCAAATTGGGTACACTCTTAGTTTTAAACTGAAAAGATAATGATGGCTGCCTATTGTTTCTTTTGCTCACTGTAAACTACAACAGAACTCCTGTAGTCTCCTATTCTCTATATCTCCGTTCTTCATCCTGTCTGCTTCCACCTTTCTAATTTCCTCAGTGTAATGTGGAACATCCTTTTATAAAACTACATATGATATTATAAAATTGTAAAATGAATTCTGACTCCTTTTATAGGACTGTTCTTGGAATCCTGAATCTTTTCCTCTCTGAAATCCATTGTAGGCATTTGCTTTTTCCTTTGGAAATTCTTACTGACATCTTGGCATATGTGATTTTACTGACCACTCACTGCCAACATCTTGATACTTTTTTTCCTTTGTATTTGTCCTCCTGTACTCAATACAGAAATTTACTGCCTCCATTGTGGTCAGTGAAGCTATCATCCATGGTGAGCATGAGATGGAATGCCTCAGTGGCATGCTGCTGGGTCCTCACTGCTTCTTGTAATGTCAGCATTTCTCTTTTTGACTGAGGATATATGAAAAGATAAATGTATTATCTTTCAATGCAGCCTGCTACATAGGTCTGTTTCAGTATTGGAGGAAATCACGACTGTGTTGGACCTAAGAAAAAGGATGTGCTTGTGTATCATTTCAAATACAGTCATTTATTGCTCAGTGCCAAAGATCTATTCTGAGAAATGTGTCATTAGGCGATTTCATCATCGTGTGAACATCAGAAAGTATACTCACACAAACCTACATGGAATAGCTACCATACACCCAGTCTGTATGGTACAGTTATTGTTCCTAGGCTACAAAGCTGTATAGCATGTTACTGTATTGATTACTGCAGGCAATTGTAACACAATGGTATTTGTATGCCTAAACACAGAAAAGGTATAGTAAATATACAGTATAAAATATAAACAGCGGTATACCTATATAGGGCATTTACCATGAACGGAGCTTGCAGGACTGGAAGTTGCTCTGGGTGAGTTAGTCAGTAGTGGTAAGTGAAGGTGAAGGTCAAGGACATTACTGTACAATACTGTAGACTTTATAAACACTGTAAGTTAGGCTGCACTGAATTTCTTTTTTTAAATTATTTCTTCAGTAATAAATTAATGGCTGACTATAACTTTTTACGATATAAGCTTTTTAATTTTAAAAAAGTTTTTGACTTTTTGTAGTTAGCTATACAAATATCTTTATATCCTTATTCTGTAAGCTTTTCTGATTTTTAAATTTATTATTTTTTTTACTCTTTAAACTTTCTTATTAAATAATACCCAACTACACACATTCACCTAGTACTATACAGGTTAAGATTGTCAATTTCACCGTCACCCCACATCTTGTCCTACTGGGAGGTCTTCAGGGGCAATAACACGTCGGGAACTGTCATCATCTATGATAATCATATCTCCTTCTGGAATATCTCCTGATGGACCTACCTGAGCCTGTTTAACAGGTAACTTTAAAAATATGTAAGTTGAGGAGCATATTCAAAAATAACAGTAAAAAGTATTGTATAATACATACATAAAATAGTAACACAGTATTATCAAGTATTATGAGCTCTACATGATTGTGTGTGCCATACTTTTATACTACTAGCAGCACAGTAGGTTTGCTAACACTGGCATCACCACAAACTCATGAGTAATATATTGTGCTAGATATTAGGATGCGTAAACCTCAGGAGTTTTTCAGCTCTATTATAATCCTATGGGACCACCATGATGTTAAATGTGGTTTATTGTTGATTGAAACAACATTATGTGGCATATGACTGTATATATACACACATACATATTTATTCATACATACACATACGCGTGTATATATGTATGTATACTATATATATATAAGGTTAAATATAACTTTATGAAACATTTATTATAGTTTGTGTGTGTATATGTAATTTGTGGATTTACCAGGTCATTATATAAAATGCATTTCTTACTGTGGAATATGGTGAAAATGCTGAAAGCTACTGTTATAGTAGAAAAAAAAAAAGGTAGGTAAAGTCAAAATATTACCGTTTGAGTGCCAGATCTGCTAACCTGGTAGCTTTGTGACAGTGGGCCAATTTCTAAATCTCATTGAGCCTTTCTTTCCTCATCTATGACATAGGTTCTTACCAACGATCTCATAGGTCATCCAGTCATCTCATGAGTCCTATGAAAGTGTATATGCAGTATTCATCTGATAGCAGAAATTAATAAAGATTTTTTTTCCTTATCTACTTTGCATTGGTTTTCTTTCTTTAAAAACGTTGAGGTAAAATATATAAACAGTGAAATTCAGATTTTAGGTATAAAACTTAATGAGTTTTGGTAATTGTATAGTCTTGTGTGAACAATGCCCGTATCAAAGTAGAGAACATTTCTGTCAGCCTAGAGACTTCCCTTGTGACCCCTTTTCATAACCTGCTGTGTCAGTCTTTTTTGTATTGCTATAAAGGAATACTCGAGGCTGGGTTATTTATAAGGAAAATTGGTTTATTTGGCTTACAGTTCTGCAGGCTGCACAGGAAGCATAATGCAAGTATCTGCTTCTGGCGAGGTCCTCAGGAAGCTTCAAATTATGGCAGAAATGGAAGAGGAGCTGATGTGTCACATGGAGACAGAGAGAGAGAGAGAGAGAGAGAGAGAGAGAAGGATGGGGTTCCGCACCCTTTTAAACAACCAGCTCTTGTGTGAACTAAGAGAGTGAGAACTTACCTTTACTGTAGGGAAGGCACCAAGCCATTAATGAGGGATCCACTCCAACAGGCTCCAACTCCAACATTGTGGATCACGTTTTAACATAAGATTAAGAGGGGACAAATATTCAAACTGTGTCCCCTACATTTCCTTTAGGAACCACCTATTCTGATTTCTGTTATTAGAGAAAGCTTTGTTTTTCAACTTCATAGGAGTGGAACAATGTAGTATCTACTCTTCCTTTTTCTTAGGTTCAGTATATCTTTGACAGTCATCCATGTTGTTGCATGTATTAATAGTTTATTTCTTTTATGGCTGAGAAGTAGAAGTACACCATTGTACAAATGTCCCATTTTGTTTATTCAATATCATGAATGTACATATGGGCTCCTTTCAGTGTTAGCTGATTATAGATAAGCTGTTATAAAAGTTCATGTACAGGATTTTTATAGACATGCATTCTTTGCATGGAGTGTAATTTCTGGGTCTTAGATCATATATATGCTTAACCTTTTATTATAATATATGGAATTGCAAACAGTTTTCTAGAATGCTTATACAGTCTCACTCTCTTACCAGTGATGTATGAAAATTCTGGCTGTGGCATTTCCTTGCCAACATTTGAAGTTCTCAGTCTTTTTAACAAAAGCCACTTCAGTGGTTTGCAGTGATAACTTACTGTGGTTTTGATTTGCATCTCCTTGAATATTAATGTTGATGATCATGCTTTCATGTGCTTTTTGGGAGTCCATTATATGTATTCTTATTTGAAATGAGTGCCTAGAATGCTGAGGCAAATTTTTAATTGGGTTGTGGGTCTTTTATTCTTGTAGCAGTTATTTGTGTTCTGGGTTTGCATCGTTTGTTACAAATATGTTTTGTGAATATTTCCCCCAAATATGTGGCTCAGCTTTTAATATTCTCATCTTTCAAAGAGCAGAAGTTATTAATTTTGCTGAAGTCAATTTATAATTTTTTCATACTTGGTCCTGTGTGTGTCCTCTCTAAGAAATCTTTGCCTATATCAAGGTCACAGAGTTATTCTCAATATTTTCTTCTAGAAGCTTTATGGTTTTAGCTTTTAAGTATAGGTTTATGTCTCATCTAGAAATAGTTTTTGTATATGGTGTCAAGATAGTCAAAGTATTTTTTAATTGGAATATCCAGTTGTTCCAGCATCATTTGCTGAAAAACATTTTCTCTGCCCAATGCTATGTTTAAAGTGTTCAAAAATACCATGTAAATACAATGAAGGTTTGTGTTTAAATATATAAAATATGGCAAAATAAATTTTATAGTGTTTTATGAATATATGAATTGTCTTTCAATATTGACCCTCTGCATGACTGTTTTAATTCTGAAGGAGACAGTGACTCTGTTGAGATTATTAAGCATGATATTTGTTTATACTGTACTTTAAATTTATACATAGCTATGGAATCATATCTAGTAAATCCTAAGCACTGCACTGTCCTGAGTGGCAAAGTAGGCTCCGGTGTGAAGAAAAAAAAAATAGAGGAAACATTTTTTTCTGTATTAACACATTAAACATTTCCATTAAAAAGGACCATGTAAGCTTAGACAATATGTTACATGGTTTTTGTATTTTTTCAAGAAAACAGTATATTTTATATAAACAGAATTGGCATCCCCACCCTTGGTAGAGTAGATGTACTTGTAGACTAACAACTCAGACCTACGTCTGCATCCACAATGATAGCTCATCTTTTTATCTTCATCTTCAGGGACATGTTAGCTGCCAGCATTGCTGTCACCCTGAAATGTGACATAAATTTCGTGAAATTGCTCAACAGCATAAGTGACTGGTGACTTTATGCTTATCCCTCAAGTACTAAACCACTATCATTTAGTAAACATGTATGTACTCATCATGTCAACACTAATAACCAAAAAGAAGATTTAACAATGATCTAGACTGACAGAATATATCAGTGCTGGCATTTGGTGAGGTAATTCTCCAAGAAGTATGTTTTTATGGGCATGAAAGCTACTACCCCCAAAAGCAAATGAACCTGTATAATGGGGTTTAGGATAGTGTTTCAGTGGAAACTTTTTGTTTGTATTTAGGACAGGAAGAGAAATGAATTTAGATGCTATCAAGTGATACAAAATTGTTAAATACTGAAATGTGTTCCCATAGGATTAATACCTGCTATAGAAAGTTATGAGAAAAGAAAAATACTTTGTTTTCTTCAAAAGCTATGTATTGATACTTTCTTGAAAATGGAACTTTTGCTTAGATAACATATAAATATTTCATCTTATGTTTTTGCAATTTCATAGTATTGAACAATAATTTCATAACTTATTAAAGCAAAACAATCTTGAAGTTTAATCACAAAATATTTTGTGTATGAACGTATGATTTGATGTTAAGTAGTAGTTGATAGATTTGAATCCCTGAAAGCATCTTTTTATACATTTATCAAACTTTTGCAATACTAGTCAGTTTAAGATCTACATGGGGAGAATAGGAGAGCATAAAATCTCTGTTGCATTTCAACATTTATCGTTAGTCTGTAGCTCATTTTGACTACTCCCAGTTACAAACAAAAGATAAATACAATTTGCTTATGTGTTCCACTTTCTATTCCCTAGTAACTGTTATTATTATATAATTGATATTTTATGAGATTTTTAAGGACATTGTCCAAGTTTGTTTTGACCCATTTTAGAACCCCTCTCTCCTTCTCTGAGCATTTTATTATGGACCCTTGTTCACCTGACTGCAGCCAAAAGGCTCAGAGCAGCTAAAAGACTCTTTCTGTTGGGAGCTTGGCATTAAAACTGAGAGGAAGCAAACCAGTTTGGGCTGATTCCTAATATAGAGGACATGTAAACTTTGGAGCTGTGGGTCTAATCTTCAGACGGAACAAAACAGTGAGGTAGAGATGAAGGAGAATTTCCTTGGTTTCCTGTGGCCTTCCAAGAAAGTCTTTCAAGGGGTCCAGCTGACCTTGGTCTCTTGAGAAACTCTGGAATTTTTCCAAGATATGTCCTTTTCTGATGATTGTTTAAGATGGCTTCAATTGGTTTATGTTATTTGAAACCAAAAGGGTTGCAAAGGAGAACAGGTCTGGTCATAGGATAATAGCAATCTCTTATAATGTTTCAGTTTGGGTTCCCCCAGGAGCAGACGTGGAAATTAGGACATGAGTGTAGAAACTTACTTGTGCTGCTACTAATATCCAGCACTGAAACTAGCTAAAATGCCAAAGGAACCTTATTAATTTCTAAAGAAAAAATATTTTTATTTGAATGTGTGTGAGTCTAATTGTAATTATGTGTAAATTAAGAACATCTATATATGTATTGTACATCATTATTTAAAATTTTTCCTTTTCAAACTCTACTAATTCTCAGAGATAAAAATAAGGAGAAAGAATACAGTTGTTCTCTGTTGACATCTTTATTTTTGCTTGCATGTTAGGTTAAATATGTATCTCCGATTTGCCCTTCATTCATTTTGGCTGAAGTTAGGCCCAAACTTAATTAGTAAGAGGTGCACCGTGTGTTACAAATTCCCCCAGAAATAGTAGACTTTGAGACAAATCATTTGAAATGCAGATAATTTATTTTTGAGGTGATCTCAGGAAGTGAGGAAACTAGAGCTGCAAAAAAGGCGCCCACATATGATTTGTTTTCAAGCGAGTTACTGCTATTGGCAACTGGTGCTTAATCACACCAGGAAATTTTAGAAGGTAAGCATACACAAGTGGAGAAGTGAGGGAGCTAATATATTTACCTGAATTCCATCAGCCATAGATTGAGAGCAGCTCCTAGGAGGCATTAATTCGCTGATATTTTATGCTTGTCATGTAGGGGCAAATAAGCAGGCTCTGCCAGCCGGAGCCAGCCCTCAAGCAAGAAATATATAGGCCCTGGTACGTAGAAGGTGGACAGATATGCACTGAAGCCAAAAGGTCGAGGGAAGGTGGTCAAATGCAGACACTGCAATGCATAGGATGCTATAATGTAAGATTGTTTTTAATCCCTTTTGGCTGTGCAGTACAAATAAAACCTGCTAGAGTCCTTCGTGAGTTGAAAGTCAGTCACCTAAGTGAGGAGGAAGATGGCTTGTCGGCCCCGTCTCCTCCTCCCCCCCACCTCCAAATCAAGAAATGAATAAACATGAACTAGGCTTGGAAAATACCACCCCTGAAATGTTTCTGTATGAATGAACTTTGGAATAATGCTGCTCTTTATTGAGCTGAGTTAAAATATTGTAGCTGCCTGATAACAGCCTGCCACATTACAAATCACCACTTGCAAGGTTATACAAGGTACTTTCAGAAAAAGCTAAATGAGTTATTTCAAATAGTATGTTTGTATTCAAAAGGGAAATAGCTGGTAGTTTGGGTGTGACAATCTTTTCTTTTGGTTTCAAAAGACCTATTGCCATGTTCTGCCTTTCCATTTGCTGCTGGGAACTAAAAGCCTGCATTGAACAGGTGAATATAAGATACTCCTAAATGAGAAAGAAAATAAAAAAAGAATTTTTGTGAAATAGTCACAAGATCTATCATTTTGCTATTGTAATATTTATAGGCTTTGGGGTTGGTTAAACTAAATGTAATTGAAAATATAACACTTAGCTGATCCATTTTCTTAATCCTTCCTCAATTAACTTTAATTTTTTAAAACGTTCCATCTTTTTAAATTCATCCTTATGTGTTAAATCTGGAGGAGTTCACTTAATTTCACTACTAATGATATGCCTCAAATACACACACACACACACACACACACACTCCTCTCACTGTCATCCTGTTATTTCTGCCTGTCAAAGTGGAAGCTAATTAATTAGCAAATTTGGTTTGTAATTGAAAGGAAATAGCTGCTCTTTTAGCAAGGGTGGTATGCAGGAGACAGTCTTTTCAGTGGTCTATGTTATCCTTTCCCTTTATCATTAAATCACTTATTATATGAACAAGATCAAATAAGCTCATTTTCTAGATAAATATTTTAGTGTATATTGCAACACCAGTACTTGGAGGGTCCCCAATGCATCCTTTAGTTAAGCTTTAAGTAAAACTTTAAGCTTGATAGTTCTCTGATAGGTTGTGAACCCAAACTTACTTAACCATTCTGTTTTAACAAAAATGCAAATTTCCTGTGATTACTGCTCTAGATGTATTTGTGTTTTGGAACTTATCTTCATATTAGATAGTTGAAATTGTTAATCTCATGAGTTTCAGTGGGTAGGGGCAGGGATGTGAAACAGAATACTAGCTATTCAATTGTTAGTCATGTGAAGTTGTATTTGTGGAACTCCTAAGAAGACAGCAGGACTTTTAATGCCACTTACTTTTTGAGCTTCATGTTGGCTTTTTGATTCAGTGACTATAATAAGGAATAGGAAAAAGGCCTAATATTGGATGATAAATATATATTATATATATATTATTCAAAATATGTATTTCAAAAAACAGAAAGGCAGTCAGAATGATGTGGTAATAAATCCCTACTCTGTATATCTCAGTAAGTATAAAATCAGTCAATTGTTGCATGTCACAAAAAGAATAAGATCATTTGAAACTGTTAATGGTCTTTTGTGAGTTCTTGCAAACAGAGAGGCCTGTTGGGATAAGACAGGATAAAGGCTATAATAAAGGAAAAGAAAATAGCCAACCCATGCTCTTTTGTAGATTCAAAAAGTCACCAAGTTGAATTTGAAAATCACAATGGGAAGAAACAAACTGGCTTTCTGTTTAAATTGGAATGTAACTGCTATATTAGAGTACGTAGAATAAAAAAATGGTAATGGATATGTTCATTTCAGTCTTAGAGTTTTTGATTAGAGGAATGAGTAGTAAGCATTTTTGGTTTGACACATCACAACAAAGAGAGCCCTTTGGCAGATCCCTGAAACGCTGATAATTTTTGTTTTTAAAAGTAGCATTGGGAACATAAGGAAAGCATAGTAAAGTGATCAGTTAGTATTTTTTCAAAAAATGATGTGACTCAATCATTTCCTGTATTCGCTGACTTTGGGAGATAACTTTAGGTGCTTATAAAGAATATATATTATTTGCATCTTTTTTCTGTGTATTTGACTGTGTACCCAATTTACTTGTCAGATAAAGGCAGGTTGACGTCAAATGAGAAATAATATCTGGTTGATGTTTTCAGATTGCATTTTGTGCAAAACTGTGTACCTGACTCTGCATTTTGAAAATCAAAGCTTCCCCTAGAGCTTTTATTTGGTAACAGTAAGGACAATGATGTCCTATGACTTTCATCCTGGAGGTTAAAATGATATCCCTGAAATTAAAGCATTTTCTGATTTGCAGAAAATGTGCATATTCATTTAGGTGCAATAAATTAATTGTAAATGTTACTCTATGGCAAGGATGTAAAACCAATGTGTCAAGACCATTTCACTTCAAGGCTTGATGCACATTTTTATAAATTATTGAATATGAAGTAGTAATTAAGATAATTTAGTAAATAGACATAGTATTTAAAGTAACTTCATTTTATAAGAAACACAGAGCATTCATTATGTTATGTACACTTGTGAAGAGATTCTCAGATTTTCCTGTTATAAAGTTGAGAAAAATATTGTTGTATTTGCAGTAATGTTTTTGGATGGTAAAATATGAAAACAATTGATATGAATTATTCTAGTTGGATTTAACAGGTTATCACTTTGCTAAACAAAAATAGTCTGTTGTTTCCATTACAGTAAACATTAATCATGTATCAGTAATATTTGGTTGAGACAATATGCAGCAACTCTTATTTTTAAAAATATTTTCAAAAAATATAGTTGATAACTGAAGTAATGGAAAAAAGAGTTGATGTTACAGTAGCTGCTAGATCCCAAACATGCTAAAAAATACCACTCTGTTTTTAAAAAAAACATTACATGCTGTATTTGGTTTTCTGTTGTTGCGATAGTTTGCTGAGAATGATGGTTTCTAGCTGCATCCGTGTCCCTACAAAGGACACAAACTCATCCTTTTTTATGGCTGCATAGTATTCCATGGTGTATATGTGCCACATTTTCTTAATCCAGTCTGTCACTGATGGACATTTGGGTTGATTCCAAGTCTTTGCTATTGTGAATAGTGCCACAATAAACATACGTGTGCATGTGCCTTTACAGCAGCATGACTTATAATCCTTTGGGTATATCCCCAGTAATGGGATGGCTGGGTCAAATGGTATTTCTAGTTCTAGATCCTTGGGGAATCATCACACTGTTTTCCGCAATGGTTGAACTAGTTTACAGTCCCACCAACAGTGTAAAAGTGTTCCTATTTCTCCACATCCTCTCCAGCACCTGTTGTTTCCTGATTTTTTAATGATTGCAGTTCTAACTGGTGTGGTGGGAATTGAACAATGAGATCGCTTGGACACAAGAAGGGGATCATCACACACCGGGTCCTATTGTGGGGAGTGGGGTCGGGGAGGGATAGCCTTAGGAAATACACCTAATGTAAATGACGAGTTAATGGGTGCAGCACACCAACATGGCACATGTATACATATGTAACAAACCTGCATGTTGTGTACATGTACCCTAGAACTTAAAGTATAATTTAAAAAATAATAAAATAGCATTGTAAAAAGCATTACAATATTCCACATTCTTTGGTGAGTTAGATATTTGTAGGAAATAATTTATAAAGTTACCCCAGACAGTAAATGGCATTTTTTTGTGTGTGAAAATTTAATAGCACTGAATGTGTTTTTTAAAATTAGGTTGAACAAAGTACACTTACTGCAAATGGAATAGAAAATGCAAATATAAAATTCTGAATTACTAACAGGTCTTTCCTTTGAGCTTTCTTGGCAGACCAATACATGGCAGTGTATGAAAATCAAGTTTGTTTCATGTAATTTTAATGTTTAGACTCAAGCTTTGATTTCTTTCTTTTTGCTTGCTTGCCTGTAAGGCATGATTGAATGTCAGTATGACACAGGTAAAGCTGACCAAGGTATCAGTTTTATATGTATTTGTTTTTAGAGAGAATGGTTTCCTCTAGAGAAAAATGTTACTATATATTTTCTATATATTTGTATTTTTCTATGAAGTTTGTTTTATTTCTGACAGTAATGTGCACATACTTCTAGATACTTTCATGTATTAAACATATTCTAATAATTCAATTTAGCCAATATTAATTGAATATAACCTTGTTTTAAGCATTGTACTAGATGCTGGGAATCGAAGATTATAAAGCAATACTTGCTAAACATAAGTTCACTAACCCCCCAAAAAAAACTTACCAGAATTTCAGATAGTATTGGTTTAGATTCCATTTGAGATTTGATTAATTTTAATGAGTTTTTGTTAAAACCTATATTTCAAATTCTTGAGAAATCTCTTTTAGGGTTCAACTTTATTTCTATTTTTATTATTTCATGGTATGGATTAATATGAGTATTTGATTTTGTTGACAGTGACAGAAATTATTAATTCTGTGATATAACCTCAAATGGTTTGGCTGACAGATGAGTTTTATTTTTTATTTTTTTTAAATTTATTTATTATTATTATACTTTAAGTTCTAGGGTACATGTGCATAACGTGCAGGTTTGTTACATATGTATACTTGTGCCATGTTGGTGTGCTGCACCCATCAACTTGTCAGCACCCATCAACTCGTCATTTACATCAGGTATAACTCCCAATGCAATCCCTCCCCCCTCCCCCCTCCCCATGATAGGCCCCGGTGTGTGATGTTCCCCTTCCTGAGTCCAAGTGATCTCATTGTTCAGTTCCCACCTATGAGTGAGAACATGCGGTGTTTGGTTTTCTGTTCTTGTGATAGTTTTAATGTAATTTCACTTGGGTTTAATTTCACCTGATTATATACAAAGTGGGAATCTTTTTATAAAGCGATTATGAGGTCAAATGCTGGAAATGCATGATTCCTGAGTCCTCATTTCTATGGTTTTGTACCAAGAGAATGTTGTATTTCCAGAGTTATCCAGATATTTGAATCCAAATACTGGGATATATGTCCTGCCACATCTTGATAAAATAAAGAAAGTACATCTATAGAAGTTCAAAGATAAGTGGGAAAAAATTGACTGAGAGAAGCTATAGAATGTGAAATTTTGTTGCACTAAATTCATACCACAGGATAGGCAACCTTAATGAAATTCTCATGTACTTTACATTCTATGTAAACCTAATTCCCCCCAAAAAACTCAATGAAAATTATTATCTTACAGTTTTAAGAGTAATCTAGAACTTTGGCCAAATTTGTCAATTCTTAAAATAAATATATCTAATGCCACAAATGAAAACTACCAGGTATACACACATGTATTTCCACAACTGATATTTATTTTAGCAGATAGTAATGCACTGGAAGATTAATATTATCAGTATCATTAGCATTGTTTTTAATTTTAACAGAAGCCCACCTGTCTCAATGAGTTGTAACTAATTAGACAGTCCTATTTTATAACATGAACCATGCATTACTATCTGCTAAAATAATACCGAAAAGCATTATATAAAGTGTCCTATGACTACAAAGATGGGTATATGCTCTTTAGGTATAAACTTATTAGGGCATGGAGCTGGAGCATAGGCACATGTAGAATGAGGAGACTGGAGAAATTGACAAGGACAAAATCATGAAGAAATTATGCCCTAATGAGTTGAGTACTTATCTTTTTGGTGATAAGGAGAAATTATAGATCTTAAGCAAAGCAGTAAAATTACTATATTTGCTTAATGCTACTTAACTAAACAACTTTAGCACATTCATTTGGGATCCCTTCAGTTTTTCACATTAAAAACTATCATTATGGAATAAAAGTGAATATGTCTGTTTGGTAGTCTAGAAGAAGATACATTGCCAGTGACTAGATTTTAGGAGGAGAGAATTCCGGTTCTGAGAAATGAAAATATCTCAGATATCCCTGAAAAAAGGATACTGGAAAACAAAAGCTACACTAACACTATTATTAATTATTATTAAATTATGATTTTCTTATTAACAAGTATTTCTTAATTTTGCATGGTTATTATATTTTTATTTAGGTATTGTGTATACTCATTATACTTAAAAACAACAGGAATGGAAATACTCAGACCTAAAATTTCCCACAATCAGCTTTGGTTCAACTTGCTACAGAGAGATTGAGACTGTTCCTAAAGTGATTTTCCTGTAAAAGATAGCTTCAGTTAGATATATTTATCTACAAATACAATTCTTGAAAGAGATCACTGGGAATTCCAGGTAAAAAAGCAAGATTAATCAAGTTTGCTTTTTTAAAAAAAATTCTGAATACCAGTTCATTGTGGAGATCAGATCTGTATCTAAGATGGCTTTTTCTTGGACAAAAGAGAAGTGGAGATCAAAGGCTTGTTGGTAACTGCTTGGAAATAGTGTGGAATTGTTAAATCCACGGGTGGCTGCCACTGTGTTCCATTTAGCCTAAACACACAGCTTAGCTTGGACCTCTCTGACAATCAGATTTTGGTAATAGAACTAAGAATTATATTGACAAAAGGTCATTCTACCCTTCCATCAGGACCCACAATCTACATTAATCTGTAAGATTCTGTAAAAGGAAGGTACCTGAGACTCATTCTACCCTTTTATTGATAAGCACAATCTATATTAATCTATAAGATCTTATAAAAGGCAGGTAACTGCTGTGTATTACTTCATTTGGGCCTCAAAGCTTTTTGAGATAAATGTTAGTATTACCTTCTACTTGATGACAGAGCCAAGGTCCATGCAGCTAGGGAGTGGCCCAGCTCAGCTTGGACCCAGCTCTGACTGGTGGCAAAAGCTTGAGTTCTATGTACAGCACTACATTGCCTTCCTGACAGCAGTGAAAGATCCTCATAGCTGCACCTACATGGAACAGATCCTACCCTGTATAATGTTGACCACATAAAACCGCCTTGAAAATTAGACTTATAGAACTGTACGAGGTATTTGAACATTTTTTTCCATATCAGAGTATAGGTAAAAACACATTTTGAAAAACGAATTCTGATTATAACTTTTTATTTGTGCTTTATTGATACAAATAATAATATTTTTAGGGCTAAGTGGCAATGAATATGATGGGTAAAAAATTGCTTTGGAGTGGCTTTAACCTTTCTGTGGTCCAGGATTTACTCTCACGAAAATTATCGTAAGATATGAAGCTGATTATTTAATCAGGTGATCAGAGCAAGATTTATTATTTTCAATAGAGAAATGTTTTCTGTCATCTGATTTTTATTTTAGTTAATCTAAACCATTTTCCTCTATTTTCCTGACTATATTAACAAAATAAAACATTGGGAAACTACTATTATGTATGTACAATGGTGTTTATTCATCATAACAATATATAATGAAGTAATGAATAATGAAATAGTAAATTGAATGATGGAATGAGGCAATGGAGTGATAAAAAATAAGAAGTTGTAAAACTAAATTCCCAGTTAGTTGTCATGTTGTGTACCTTTGTATGAAATGCAATATAGAAATAAAATATAGTATTTGAAGAAAATTTAAGGACTAAATGATAAGAAAAATCATAGAACAAAAATTATATATGCAATATGATCCTGACATAAATATTGGAATGTGTATAGCTAAAGTTCTGAATTCTGGAATTATCCATGATTATTTTCATTGTAGTTTTAGTCATTTCCAGTTTTCTTACAATGGCCATATATTTCATTTAGAATCAGAAAAAATATTATTGAAAGCAAACTCTTGCTATTCTGGCCTGTTGCCTCTAATAGGCATAATTATTTGTCTTTTGAAATACATCCTTTTTTCCTTCCTTATCTGTTAGAGCACAAGACTGGTTTCTCTCCTGTACTGTGCCTTGGTAAGTGAAAACTTGGGAGAAGAACAATTTCTCTTTTCTTAATTTTCTTCTCTTTGAAGTGAAGTTATTGCACCTGATCACCTGAGGTCTATTTCTGTACCATCACTGGGTATGCTCCAGAATGCTGTCATGCCTGAGAAGTCACCCTGATGGGGTGACACAGCCAAACCATGTCAAAGTAAGAAGCTGGGTAAAATGCTAACGAGTTACAAGGTTCCCTGGGTTTATTCAGCTTGGAATCTAATGTCAGGGCAGAGGTGGACCCTGTAGCTGGGGCTCAACATCTAAAATATTTCCTTAAAGTTGAGATGAAGATTATTGGGTTTTGGTTTTGGTTTTGGTTTTGGTTTTGTTTGTTTGTTTGTTTTGGAGATGGGGTCTCACTCTATTGCCTAGGCTCTAGGCTGGAGTGCAGTGGTGTGATCTTGGCTCACTGCAACCTCTGCCTCCCAGGTTCAAGCAATTCTCCAGCCTCAGCCTCCCGAGTAGCTGAGATTATAGGCGCACATCACCTCGCCTGGCTAATTTTTATTTTCTTTTAGCAAAGACGGGGTTTCATCATGTTAGCCAGGCTGGTGTGGAACTCCTGACCTCAAGCGATCTGCCCACCCCAGCCTCCCAAAGTGCTGGGATTACAGGTGTGAGTCACCATACCTGGCCTTGTTTTGAGTTTGTAAAAAATGTTGTGTCAGTATAGTTTACCAACTTAGTTGTAAACTAAGTTGTAAAAGTCTGTAGGATGGTTTTACCTGGGGTAGTATAGTAGTATACCTAGTATTCTGAGATGGAGTACCAGGATATAGCAGTAAATTCCAAAAGGGTTTGCTAAGGACTCACAGGCAAACAACAACTATTTCTACATTGTGTGTGTGTGTGTGTGTGTGTGTGTGTGTGTGTGTGTGTGT
>NW_012099677.1:52414-53224 GCF_000951045.1 Mandrillus leucophaeus
ATACTTGTGCCATGTTGCTGTGCTGCACCCATCAACTCGTCATTTACATCAGGTATAACTCCCAGTGCAATCCCTCCCCCCTCCCCCCTCCCCATAATAGGCCCCGGTATGTGATGTGTGCTCTGAAGTGGTAGACATATAAAATGCAGGAACAGCAACTGAATCAAAAGTATAAAACAAATGTTATCATGTAATTGTTTTTTGACATTATTTTTTCAACACTCTTGCATGCTTTACTGCCTGTTGCACCTTTACTTCCCATGTGAGTGAGTTTCTGTCAACAGTGTTGTTGTGGATCAGTCATTTCAGTCTTTGTTAAAAGTTAGGATTCTTGCTTGTGTTATTCCCCATGCTGCTAATGGGATAATTCCTCAAGTAAAAGAAGAGCTCTGACATCCAGTCCTCAGGGCTATGCAAATGAAGAAAAAATATTCTCCACTGTTATACCAGAAATAGCAACATTTTATGACTTTGCAATAATAATGCTAATTGCAATATAAGTTCAACATTCAAGTAATTTAAGATCATTTAAGGAAAGGTGAGAATGCATTTGGCCTCAGGGTCAGATGGAAATTTGGACTCCAGGGACACAGGCTGTTATTGTAATAATTATTACAGTAAACATCATTACAAATGTATTGCAAAAATAATAGGAATTTGTTCTTCCTCTTCCTCCCCCTTCTTTTTCTGTGTGTCAGTTTTATTCACTCATAGATTTTTTTTTTTTTTTCAGAGGAAAGGAAACCTGGATTTCAAACAAACAGCTTTCAAACTGTACAGTTTGCATTTTAGCTAAGATAAAGAGAGGGA
>NW_012099677.1:53274-58400 GCF_000951045.1 Mandrillus leucophaeus
TGTGTGTGTGTGTGTGTGTGTGTGTGTGTGTGTGTGTGTGTGTTTTAAAGAATGAGGAATGAGAATAAACATAGCATTGCATGGTTGTTAACAGTATTTACAGAAATGGTTACTTCCTTTGACTTGTAAGAGTTTGACTCCCTGCTCTGTAGCTAGTACATGGGGTAGTTGTTCACCTCTGTGTTTCTTAGTGTTTCATCCCTAAGATGGAGATAGCAATAGTATCTACCTCATGAAATTACAACAGGCTTCAATTAATTAGTGCTTAGAATGATGTTGGCACTTATTTAGCATCCAATCAATAGTGCAGTTGTTATGTTCCTCTGATAGATCATGTGGACTTCTGACTCCAAAACCAAAACTAGTGTTGGTAACATGTTATAGATGAGATAGAATTCTCCAGGCTACCCTAAAAAACAGCTACATTTTTTGTTTCTATGAGAATTTCTGGATTTCCAAGGATGGATGTGTAAGGAGACTTTGGGAAGATGATCTATTTGTAAATTGAAAGATGCCTGTTTATTTTTCTCATATTAAATAGCATCACTGTCTACAGTGATTACATTTGCATGACCTTGAGCAGAGTTTATCTTGGCATAACTCTTGGGTAAGTTCTTGACTCACAGCACATATTTAAGAACTCATGGGAGAAACAACAGCAATACATTTTTATCACTAATATTTATTTTGGATATACAATGTGCTGTGTACTGTATTAATATTTTACATGCATTATCAATTTAGTTGAACAATTGTTTCATGATAGTATTATTCTTATCCTTTTATAATCCTTCCATAATCCATTCCTTCAATTGCTTTCAGAAGTTTCAGAAGTTAGAGCATATTGCCAATCTTCTCCAAACTCGAACTGCTTGTTGCAGTTAGAACAAAATCCAGTATCCTGTTCTACTCCCGCATCTGACTGCTATCTATTTTATGACCTGATTTCACACCACGCTCATTCCACTGCTCATTTTATGCCAGCAGTGCAGGTTTCCTTTCTCGCTTGACTAGATACTGGCTTTCTCCTGTCTTAGGACCATTGTAGTAGCTGCTTACTTTTCTGATAAAGATCTGCTTACGTTTCAAAGATCAGTCCCAGATCTTTGCATGACTGATTCCATCTTATCATTCTTGCCTCAGCACAGAGTGGTTTTCTGTGGATGATATAAATCAAGTAACCTGCTCACTCTCCTCTGTCTCATAATCATCTTTTCTTTTATTAAAAACATTTGTCACTAACTTAAATGTCTTAAATTATGCATATCTTATTGCCTGTCTCTTTGTGGTTCACTGTACCTAGAAGTGTACTTGGAATATATCAATGATTCAAATATTTGTTGAATGAAATAGTGGGTACAGTTTAGCAAGGTTACAAATGTCTCTATCTTGAGCATAGTAAAGTGGCAGGACTCTGTAGCATTTTTTTTATCACCTTTTTTTTATTATTATTATACTTTAAGTTCTAGGGTACATGTGCATAACATACAGGTTTGTTACATATGTATACTTGTGCCATGTTGGTGTGCTGCACCCATCAACTCGTCAGCACCCATCAACTCGTCATTTACATCAGGTATAACTCCCAGTGCAATCCCTCCCCCCTCCCCCCTCCCCATAATAGGCCCCGGTATGTGATGTGTGCTCTGAAGTGGTAGACATATAAAATGCAGGAACAGCAACTGAATCAAAAGTATAAAACAAATGTTATCATGTAATTGTTTTTTGACATTATTTTTTCAACACTCTTGCATGCTTTACTGCCTGTTGCACCTTTACTTCCCATGTGAGTGAGTTTCTGTCAACAGTGTTGTTGTGGATCAGTCATTTCAGTCTTTGTTAAAAGTTAGGATTCTTGCTTGTGTTATTCCCCATGCTGCTAATGGGATAATTCCTCAAGTAAAAGAAGAGCTCTGACATCCAGTCCTCAGGGCTATGCAAATGAAGAAAAAATATTCTCCACTGTTATACCAGAAATAGCAACATTTTATGACTTTGCAATAATAATGCTAATTGCAATATAAGTTCAACATTCAAGTAATTTAAGATCATTTAAGGAAAGGTGAGAATGCATTTGGCCTCAGGGTCAGATGGAAATTTGGACTCCAGGGACACAGGCTGTTATTGTAATAATTATTACAGTAAACATCATTACAAATGTATTGCAAAAATAATAGGAATTTGTTCTTCCTCTTCCTCCCCCTTCTTTTTCTGTGTGTCAGTTTTATTCACTCATAGATTTTTTTTTTTTTTTTCAGAGGAAAGGAAACCTGGATTTCAAACAAACAGCTTTCAAACTGTACAGTTTGCATTTTAGCTAAGATAAAGAGAGGGAGGGAAGAAAAGGCCAAAGAGGGGGAGGCAGGGTTTCAGGGGGAATAGAGACAGAGAGATTGCCTTAATGAATTTTCTGATCCTAAATACAAAAACCCTAGGGATGGGTCTCATTGACCCAGCTTTGGCTCAACTAGCTCTTTTCAGGGGAGGACCACATAGAGGACAGTCTGTAATTTTGTTTGAATATGGATCAATTATATGTAATTCGTATATAAACATATACAAAGCAAAAAACCTCCTCTGATTAAAATGTAAGACATTCTTGATACTTGACAGCATTACTGTATGCCAAACAGAGTCCTGGAAATGATGTTGGAGAAATAGAAGATACTCACTGGCTTCAAAACTCTCATAATGACGTTTGGGATACGTTAAACAATAATTATAAAGCCCACACTGTTTTTTGTAAAGAATACAATGTTGTAGGTGCTGTTTATAGAAATTTCAGGGGGAGGTGATCCATGGAACAAGAGAAAAGCCACCGAATGTTACACTGTGAGGCTATTACTGATAATATCTTTATATATGCAATTCTACTTTAGTTGCTTTATAGTATGACTTGTTTTTTTAATACTTATGATCATAATTTACATGCAGTTTCTGTTTTGTGGGTTTTACTTAATATTTTACTTAAGATTTTACAAATCTTTGATTCAGGTTCAAATTATCAATAGACTGACCTGAAGAAGAAGAGAAACTGGAAAATTCTATGAAAATATCTTCATTTGAATAGGAGTTTTAGAAATAGAATATTTCTAGCAGAGAAAAAGAAGGGCATTTGTGCCATTTGTTTTCTATTCTTTTAAATAATCAAAAGTGCTGTCATAAAAGACTGAAAGTTATTTTAACTTTCTTTGTGAAACTTTGAGACAGGTAAAAATAAAATCAGCACAAAATATTGAGCTGAGTTATCCAGAGGCTAGTAGGCATTATGATTAATGAAAAGAAATCTGATACAGTGCTTAGCTCAAGGAGTACATAATCTGTTTGGTTGGAAATGATAGAACTGGTTAAAAAAAAAATCCAGTATCTATAATAAGATTTGAATAGCTGTTCAAGGTAATAATTAGAAGACATAATAGAAAATGATACTTATTGCTAAACAAATGAAAATATTTGAGTCTGAAATAGGAAAGGTGTTATTCAAATAGGTAAGATAAAAGTGATCTTAACGGATGAATGAAGACCAGCAGTGATGTGATGCTGGCTGGCATGTTGATAAGAATGAAAGCATGGAGATCCCGAAAGTATGAAGTATTGCTGCAAACAAGTCTACCGTGAAATATTCTTCTCGAGTAAATCTAGTACTGATAATATTGAGTGGTATCATCAAGCAATGAATATTATCTTTATTTTTTTTGTCAAAGTCTATTAAAAATATCAAAACCTGAGGGAAAGGACACATTTCTAAAAAATTTATTATACCTCTCCTCATAAATTTAGTCAATAAATATTATTATTTGAAATGCTATAACAAGAATCTTCTCCTCCTCCTACGGAAGCTATTCATTCATGTTCACAAATGCTCCACTTTGAGGTATTATAAATGGTTGTGGAATTGTATTTTTAAATACTTTAACATTTAGTAGGATTTTTGTTATCCTCACAACTTTAAATATTATTTATGTTTTATATTTAATACTACATTTACTATTTTTTAATAATTATTAATTTTAAGTAAACATGTGAGTCTTTGCATGTCTGCAGGAAACAACCTATTTTTGGTTGATTTGCAAAACTGTTCTGTTTCCATATTGTGTGATTACATCAAATGTAGTATTAGGTATATAAGCCGGCAAGAGTTTTAGTGCCTGCAATTGTTATTAAGTAGGCATCCTCTAACCCATCTTTGGGGATAATTGTACTACTTCAATGTCATTTATTGAAATTCCTCAGATTCCTTTGCTATGTATAACAAGCTAATATTCTATTATTTAACAAAACAGAATTGTTGTGAGAGTAGGGACTTTGGATTCGGACTCCTTAGGTTTAAATCTCACCTCTGCCAATTATAATCTGTGTGATATGGATCCAGTTGTTAACTTCTCTGTGCCACATCCTAATATTTTATTCTAAAATAATTGCAAACTTACATGGAAATTGCAAGAATAAAAATAGTTCATAAACACCAATATACCCTTTACCCACATTTACATATTTTTACATATTTGTTTTTTTAATGAACCATTTGAAGATAAGTTGCATACATCTTGACTCTTTGACCGTAAGTAGGCCAGTGGGTATTATCTAAAAGCAGAGATATTCACTTAAATAGCTACAATTTAGTTATCGATCTTAGTGATTTAACTTTGATGCAGTAGTTTACCAATCTTAATAAGATTGTATCATTAACACAGTAATACTCTTTGTAGTATTTCTTCCTTCAGTACAGCATCCAGCTTGGGACCAAATAATCTACTGAGGAGTCTCTTTAGCCTCCTTTATCTAAAACATTTCTATAGCTCGTCTTTGTCTTTGATGACTGATATTTTTTAAGAATACATTTTATCCCCCCCCTTTTTAAATAAAAATAACTTTCCTTATTTCTTTTGTAATAAATATTTTTTTCTCCCTTGCAACTTGTGAGTCTGTGATGAGATATTTCAATATCATGAAAATATCTAGTTTCTCCTAGATTTAGCATCCATTGATAATACATGTCTTATCTAGTCTTTACTATGAAGATTAAAAAATAATGGTTTTCAACTACAGCACCTCTCCACATATGCCAGCCAGACTTCAACATTCTGCTAAAAGCAAGGGCTGCCTGCCTCCCTCCCTCCCTCCCT
>NW_012099677.1:59180-61108 GCF_000951045.1 Mandrillus leucophaeus
ATTTATTTATTTATTTATTATTATTATTATTATAATACTTTAAGTTCTAGGGTACATGTGCATAACGTCCAGGTTTGTTATGGCAGTGTTCATCATGAATTTAATCATTTGTTGAGAGTGGAAGAGCATGTTCTTTTCCTAAATATGAAAGCTACTTTTCTGAATAATTCCACATAGAAAAGAGTCCCTTTACAGAGAAATAGAACATGTTTCATGCATTGGTTTTCATGTGGACAGGAAGCTGGTGGTTTTCAATTACACTTAAATGGCTGCCTGCATTCCACAAACTATAGGAGGTAAATGTGAAAGTTATTTTTTTTTTGTATTTTATATATTTCCTAAGTTACTTAATATTTGTGAGTTAAGGGAAGAGAAAAATATACAAATTAATGTTTTCCTAATATTGTATATTTTCTTTTGAAAAATTAAAATAGGCTTTAACTGCATAATTATCTAGATAAGATTTTGGTACATTAATATGTGTGATTTATGACAAATATCCTTTAGTGTTCAATAATTTTCCATGGAAACTGATATTTGAAAATAACTTTCAGGTTAAAACATGCTCTTATTATTTTGTAAAGTGTGCCTTATACTATACTTTACAAAATCTATTGAGGGAAGCTTATAGGGTGAGACATTCATTAAGGACTTATTGATTTACTGTACTTTTGATCAGTGTCACTATAAATATGCCTAAATGACATGTTCGTATGTCCATAATTATGGCGTTTAGTAGTAGTGGAGCAGCTTTACTGAGAATTTTAACACATTTGACCTGTAAATTACTTCAAAGAATTTATTTAGAAATGGCTGAATGGACATCTTTAAAGCATCTTTTGAAACAGATTCTTCAGCACTGAGTTGTAAAAAAATTGATTAGCCTCATTACTTTTCCACAGACATTTTGCTGAATGTACATGGTCAAAATGTAAAGAATTATTTATCAAAAAATATTACATTAATATTTTTGCATCTATGCTAGTTTTGTTTCTCTTCTCTCTCTATCCCAGGTTTTTAAATTTAAATGCCCACGTTGTCTATCGAGCACAGTTTTTACTATCTGTGTTTGTCGACTTTACTTATCTTGTAGTTGTCTTGCTGTGTTTGCAGTGGCAATGGTACAGCACGTTTACTTTGTAATTATTTTGTAATATACCTTTTGCCTTTTAGGGTTTTCCTCAAAGTAAAATCAGACAATTCAACTGAGCTCCCCATAAGTCTTTTGAAGATGAAGATATAATGCCCTCATTAATATTGAAGATACTAATATCTTCAATAATTCAAGGTGACTCATGCCTGTAATCCCAGCACTTTGGGAGGCTGAGACAAGCGGATCACTTGAGTCCAGGAGTTCCAGACCAGCCTGGCCTGGAAACCCTGTCTCTATTAAACATGGTGAAACCTTGTCTCTACTAAAAATACAAAAATTTGCTGGGCTTGGTGGTGCGTACCTATAATCCCAGTTACTCGGGAGGCTGAGGTGGAAGAATCGCTCAAACTCAGGAGGTAGAGGTTGCAGTGAGCTGAGATTGCCCCACTTCACTTCAGCCTGGGTGACAGGACAGCACTCTGTTTTTTAAAAAAATGAAAAAATAAAAAATAATTAAAGTAAAATAATATTGAAACTGGATTAGATGTTTTGTTGGACCCCAGATACAACAAAAAAAGAGAATTTTAGACCAATATCCCTGAAGAACATCGATGCAAAAATCCTCAATAAAATACTGGCAAATTGGATCCAGCAGCACATCAAAAAGCTTATCCACCATAATCAAGTGGGCTTCATCCCTGGGATGCAAGGCTGGTTCAACATACACAAATCAATAAATGTACTCCAGCATATAAACAGAACCAAGAACAAAAACCACATGATTATCTCAATAGATGCAGAAAAGGCCTTTGACAAAATTCAACAGCCCTTCATG
>NW_012099677.1:65768-104086 GCF_000951045.1 Mandrillus leucophaeus
CATCAGTGACAGACTGGATTACGAAAATGTGACAGATATACACCATGGAATACCATGCAGCCATAAAAAAGGATGAATTTGTGTCCTTTGTAGGGACATGGATGCAGCTAGAAACCATCATTCTCAGCAAACTATCGCAAGAACAGAAAACTACCGCATGTTCTCACTCATAGGTGGGAATTGAACAATGAGATCACTTGGACACAGGAAGTGGAACATCACACACTGGGTCCTATTGTGGGGACGGGGTACGGGGGAGGGATAGCATTAGGAGATATATCTAATGTAAATGACGAGTTAATGGGTGCAGTACACCAACATGGCACATGTATACATATGTAGAAAACCTGCACGTTGTGCACATGTACCCTAGAACTTAAAGTATAATAAAAAAATAAATAAATAAACAAAAACAAAAACAAACAAAAAAACACCACAAGCTGTCCTTTATTTTCCTAATTCATTTAATTACCCTTTCTCTTGTGTTAACTGTCTCTTTCCTTTTATTTTTGTTTTTGGAATTATAGAGGTAATGAAAGCTAGAATACTCACAACCTTAATTTATGCTAATTTAATTAAATTTATCTTGTGACTATAACTAAGTATAAAGTGGAACTAACAACTCTGTAGTAGGCTAATAACTGATAATTATTAATTTATGGGTAACATTTCCTGTTTAGCAATCTTATCTAAAAATAATTTAGAGGCTGATATTTGAAATGCTCTACTTGTTTTACACTATTATTCCATTTAAGGAAATACAAAGAAAAAGTCATCTTATAGCATTCTAGGAAAGCTTTTTTTAATCCCTATTGAAACTTTATGGATTTAAAAAAATGGATATTTTCTCTGGGGAGTTCCTCGAATAGAAAATTAATACTGCCTATGGCCTTTTCTTTGACATGAAGAGTGATAGTATTAGTTCCTTAGTATTCTAATCTTTTACAGTTATTAGTAGAATTAACTGAAATTTAATTATTATTGTGCAAAATGCTTATAGGTTTTATCTCTTTTCATAGCGATGATTGCTATAGGAAGTAGGAGCTATCATGTGCTCTCTTTTACAAATGAAAGATGTGATGCTCAGAGAACCTAAGATAATACGGTGAGTGAGTGGAGCAGCAATGTCTGGAATCCAAGTTTGCTGGGGCCCAAAAGCCTACATTTTAAATAACTTTGATAAGTATAAGAGATTTGTGAAATATTTAGTGTAGTTGGTTTCTCTATTTAAGATATACCATTATTACTTTAGTACAGTTCTGAAAAGTCTCCCCTTTCTCTTCAAAAGCTAAAAATTTCTTGTTTGTGTTAAATAATGTGAGATATAGCATAAGTATACACTCTCTTTGGTGTTAGGTTGGTACAAAAGTAATGTGGTTCAATGGCAAAAACCACAATTACTTTTGCACCAACCTAACACCAAAGACAGTATATACTTACACTATATCTCATGTTATTTACTTTTAATGGCAAAAAACAATTACTTTTGCACCATCCTAATAACTTGCATTATAATGTCTTTGGAAGTAGAACTTAAACTTTATACTAGAGCTGTGGTCCTAGTAGGTAGATTTTTAAATGCCCAGAAATGTTAACTATAATACTGCTGGTAACCACAAGTATGAGACCAGAGAGTTACTATTTCTCTATACTTTAAGAGGAAATCTCTTTCCCTTCTCTTCCAGGAGACAGTTTGTGTGAATATGTTTGGAAATTGAACAAATAGCCTTGATCTTGATAATGAATTGTTGGTAAAATTCTTTCAAACATACCTTTCTGCCTAGGATTTGGCAGTCAAAATGTTTTATAAATAAAGTAATTTGCTATCAGGTAATTATTCAATGTTACCACTTTTTATGATTTACTTGCTAAATTTTAGTTTCTTTTATTTATAAAATTATATTATTTATATATAATTGGCTTATTTCATTGCAATTGAAATCATTATTACTCACAACTGAGTAATATTTTGACTTATGAAATTAGAAAAACATATCTTAATATCAGAAATCACTAAAATATGCATAGACATATTTCCCTGAAAGCTCATTAAAGATACATGGGGGTTGATTTTTCTATTCCTACTTTGTCAGCATTTGAAAATGGTTCTATGTCTTTCTTCCTAAAGTTGACTTTGATTAAATGTCCTATGTGCTATGCACTGAAAGGTTCTTATTTCTTTTATTTTATTTTGCAAAGCAGGATATTTAAAGTTTGTGAGCTGTACATCGCAAAGAACAAGAACAGAATTGGGTTATATACCCTCCCAGTCTAAATGATAAGTAAATCTAAGAAACCACACTTGAAAAATGAACTGTTAGCAGTAGAAAAGAAAGGAAGAGTGAGGTATTTCAGATATATATTGACAGAGAAAATATGTTTTGTGAGATACAAAATTATGTAAGTCCAGCTAGCCTATATAATTTGCTGACTAATTTAAAAAGAACTTGCCTTTATCCTCTTTTGTAGATACTTCACTATGATAAGAACTCCCTATTTTAATATACATTCCTCTTCTTTGTGCAGTCTTTTACAGATAAAAGAAGCTTAGCATTAGCTTATCTGGGCAGCTTTAACATTGATTTTATATATATATATATATATATATTTGATTAAATTAATGTTTCTATGCTGTAGAATATGCTGTAGAACTCATAAAATACTATATTCTCTCCCTCAGCAGAAAGTCACCTTCATCTTCTTGGTGTGAGCAAGGTTTGCAGTTGCTGCTGCGTGACCACAGCCCTGGCTGCGTGTTCCACAGCCCTGAGGTTGTGAGGTCCAGATGTTTATCTGGCTGGCCCTGCCCATTCTTTTATTCAAAGTCACAAACCTCTGCAGATACAATATGAAAACATGGACCAGCAAATGCAAACTGCCCTGTTCCCTAGAAGTGACATTCTAAAGACCTGAGAGTAGATGCAAAAAGACTGACTTCAGAGATATGTGACAATGATTTATTGAAACAGATTAAATCTATTGCTTAATCTATTTCTATTTATCTAATCTGCAATTAGAGCATGTTATTATTTGCCACCTAAGTTCATATATGATGTGTCTGTAAATTGTATGACACGCATATTCCTATAAACTGTCTTCAACGGACTGGCATTGGCACATAATTTATTGTATTTTATATTTAAAATATAGATTGAATCTTTTAAAGATATAAATAAACATTGTTTGGGATGATCCTGGCCAATAGTTATTTCAATAATTGCATTTATTTAGGCCCAAACTTTACGGTCAATTAAAATTGCTTGAAGTAGAAACAGAAAGAAAGTCAAACATAATTATTTGATGTCGAGTTTTGAAAGAATTTCAGCCACTGTTTTGAATTAGCCACATAATCCATAAAGGTTTTTTTTGAGTAGTGGAGCCAGAATTTCCTTTCATGGACTACGTAGGGTTAAAGCATTCAATTAAAATTTTCTTTTTAATATATCTGGGCAAGAGAGATGACATTTATGAGATTAAAATACTAGAAAGACAACCAGAAAATATGTTGAAAAGTAACAGGAAGAGTAGCAGAAACAAAGAGAATGCAGCAAATCTTCTAGGAAGCATTAACATGATGGAGAACATTTTTGATTTGCACTTTCCACCTTGTGTTCAGGTATTCAGTAATGAGTCTCCAAAACCCCTTCTAGCCGCTTGAGAATATTGGCTCTGTTTTCAGTTTTCTAGTATGTAGGGATCTTGGGAATATGCTGTAGAACTCATAAAATATTATATTCTCCTCCTCAGCAGAAAGTCATCTTTACCTTCTTGGTGTGAGCAAGATTTGCATTGGCTGCCGCGTGGCCCAGGGTACCAGAGCCCTGAGGTTGTGAAGTCCAGGTGTTAATTTGACTGGTCCTGCCCGTTCTTTTATTTAAAGTCACAAACCTCTGCAGATACAATGTGAAAACATGGCCGGCCAAATACAAACTGCTCTGTTCCCTAGAGGCAACATTCTAAAGACTTGATAGTAGATACAAAAAGGCTGACTTCCAAGATCAGTGATAAAGATTTATTGAAACAGGTTAAATCTATTGCTTGATCTATTTCTATTTATAAGCCTACAATGGGACCCTGGATTGGTACTATGGTGACTCAATTCACCTGTCTAAAAATATGTTGAAAAATGAAAAAAAAAATTGTCTAAATATCTGAGCTATGCTTCCCCAAAGATCTAGCCGATTGTCTTTAATTTATTCTAAAGATATTATTTTAATTACTACTTGACAATAGCCATGTGCTTTCTTTATCATGTCATCATGTTGACACTTGTTACTCTTCTCTCACTTCTCTCTATTCTCTTTGCTTTTTAAAGCAGAACTAGGACCATGGGCAGATGAATATAAACTTCCTTTAAATCCTTTTTAAAAAGGATAATCATTTAACAGTGTGAAGAGTCATTAAAAATAGGCAAGTTCCATCCAATTTTCATGGAACTTATGATATTTATAATATATAAATACTTTTTCTAAGTATAGAAAAATACAGAAATATCTCAGCTTTTATTTATGATAGCTAGCAAAACCTAGCACAGACTGATAAAGCAAACAAAGCAAAAATATAATAGTTTCATGTGTTAAGTTTAGATACAAAAGCCCTACATAAACTCTTGGCAAACTCAGCAATCTTTTTTAAAGTAGCAGATGACAGGAGCAGGCAATGTTTTGTTTTGTTCTAAGTCTGACAGCATGACTCAACATTAGAAATATGATTCATAGAATTTATCACACTAATTGATTAAAGGAGAAAATAATACTTGATATACACTAGAAAATTTCAAAAAAATACTTTGAAGTCTAATGGATTTTTAATATACTGTGTATAGGATACTTCCTTAATCTGTTAAAGATTCACAGCCACCATTTAGTGAGTATCTGCTGTGTCAGGCTCTCAGCTTGGCATTTGGCATAACCCCTAACCCATCCTCTCAGCAGCTCTGCAGTGTTGGTGATGACATCTTCACTTTGTAGATGAAGCCCCAAAGGATTATAAGGTGAGAATTGGTTTTTGAACCCTCAGGATGTGACCGAAGTCCATACTTTTCCTAGTAGTTCCTTATTACAGCAATTCTGTTTTCTAGCAATTATTTACATTTGTTCTTAGTATAATGAGTCATTTTTTTTCATATAGGTATGATGTATTATGTTTGAGTCTACTGAATACTGTGCTTTTTCTTTACACTTCAGAGTAAAAGTGACATATAAAATAATCATCTTTGAGCGTGGGCATCTTAACACATCTCGTGTCTGTTATTGGCTTACAAGCCTGACTAGCAGTGTGATCATTTTGATTTCAGATTTCTATGTTGAAGTTACTGAATCTTAGGGTATCTACTATACAGGAATAATATTTGCATTATAAATTTGAAATTGACCCATGAGCACATGTAACTGCACCATGTCAGTATTTACCAAGAAGTTCACTGACCATTACAGAAGCATATAGAAACTCAGTGTTTACTGTCTGGAAAACATCAACATTAACATTTTCACAACAAATATTCCTATATATATATATAGTGTGTGTGTGTATATATATATAAAAAATATTGTATTTCTAGAGCATATATTGTATATATTGTATTTCTGGAGCATATATTGTATATATTGTATTTCTAGAGCATATATTGTATATATTGTATTTCTAGAGCAACTTGCATTGTGCCCAAACAGGTAACACTGAGCCCTGTAGTTAGGCCCCTGTGTGACTTCCTTTTAGCTTCAGACACAGAGGTAAACTAATGCAAAGCTTACCGAATGGCAAAGTGTTTCTGAAAAAAATGATCTGAGTACACACACTGTTACTTTCATACCTTTTGTCATTCTGTGAGTGTTATGGTTGTGACACCTGACAAAGTATATAGTAGCAAAAAGGCATGTCCTGCAGGCAAAACATGTGGCCCAGATTTGGATTGGATTTTAAATTGTGTCACTGCCATAAGGGCAGATGTCTTTAAAGAAACAAGAAAAGCATCAGTTCTGAAAGAGATTACATTGTTCAGTTCTCCACTTGTAAGGATGTAATTTTTAAAGGAAATATATTTTTCTTTTTTCTTCAGTGCTACTGAGGACTGTATTTTGGAATAAAATTTAGTTAACTCCTAGGGGAAAAAAAACTTTTTTTTTTTTTTTAATTAAGACTTTTCTAGTTCGCTGTATTACCAATGGTTCTTCTTTTTAAATTCAATAAATTCCATTCATCTAAAGTATTGGTTTTCATCCTGGATAATATTACTCCCAGGAGGCATTTGGCCATGCCTAAAGACTATTTAGCTTGTCACAACACGGGAAGGTTTCTGATGCCAGTGAGTGGATGTCAGGGATGCTGCTAAATATCCTATAATGTGCAGAATAACCACCACAACAAAAGTTACCTGTCCTAAAATGTCAGTGGTTGAGAACCCTTGCTCAAAAATGTATCTTTTTTTTGTTGCTGTTGTTATACTTTAAGTTCTAGGGTACATGTGCACAATGTGCAGGTTTGTTACATATGTATACATGTGACATGCTGGTGTGCTGCACCAATTAACTCCTCATTTATTAGGTATATCTCCTAATGCTATCCATTCCCCCATCCCCACCGCATGACAGACCCAGGTGTGTGATGTTCCCCTTTCTGTGTCCAGGTGTTCTCATTGTTCAATTCCCATCTATGAGTGAAAACATGCGGTGTTTGGTTTTTTGTCCTTATGGTAGTTTGCTGAGAATGATGGTTTCCAGCTTCATCCATGTCCCTACAAAGGACATGAACTCATCCTTTTTTATGACTGCATAGTATTCCATGGTGTACATGTGCCACATTTTCTTAATCCAGTCTATCATGATGGACATTTGGTTTGGTTCCAAGTCTTTGCTATTGTGAATAGTGCCACAATAAATGTACATGTGCATGTGTCTTTATTGCAGCATGATTTATAATCCTTTGGGTATATACCCAGTAATGGGATGGCTGGGTCAAATTATATTTCTAGTTCTAGATCCTTGAGGAATCGCCATATTGTCTTCCACAGTGGTTGAACTAGTTTAGGGTCCCAGCAACACTGTAACAGTGTTCCTATTTCTCCACATCCTCTCCAGCACCTGTTGTTTCCTGACATTTTAATGATCGTCATTCTGACTGGTGTGAGATGGTATCTCATTGTGGTTTTGATTTGCATTTCTCTGATGGCCAGTGATGATGAGCATTTTTTCATGTGTCTGTTGGCTGCATAAATGTCTTCTTTTGAGAAGTGCCTGTTCATATCCTTTGCCCACTTTTTGATGGGGTTGTTTTTTTCTTGTAAATTTGATTGAGTTCTTTGTAGATTTTGGATATTAACCCTTTGTCAGATGAGTAGATTGCAAAAATTTTCTCCCATTCTGTAGGTTGCCTGTTCACTCTGATAGTAGTTTCTTTTGTTGTGAAGAACCTCTTTAGTTTAATTAGATCCCGTTTGTCCATTTTGGCTTTTGTTGCCATTTCTTTTGGTGTTTTAGACATGAAGTCCTTGCCCATGCCTATGTCCTGATCAAGCCACCAATGACTTTCTTCGCAGAATTGGAAAAAGCTACTTTAAAGTTCATATGGAACCAAAAAAGAGCCCACATTGCCGAGACAATCGTAAACCAAAAGAACAAAGCTGGAGGCATCATGCTACCTGACTTCAAATTATACTACAATGCTACAGTAACCAAAACAGCATGTTACTGGTACCAAAGCAGACATGTAGATGAATGGAACAGAACAGAGCCCTCAGAAATAATACTACACATCTACAACCATCTGATCTTTGACAAACCTGACAAAAACAAGAAATGGGGAAAGAATTCCCTATTTAATAAGTGATTCTGGGAAAACTGGCTAGCCATACGTAGAAAGCTGAAATTGGATCCCTTGCTTACACCTTATACAAAAATTAATTCAAGGTGGATTAAAGACTTAAGTTTTAGACCTAAAACCATAAAAACCCTAGAAGAAAACCTAGGCAATACCATTGAGGAAAAATGTATCTTTTAATTTCAGTAAGTGGAAGAAAAGGTATCATCAAGTAAAATGAATAACCTGATTTTAAGATTTTGATAGTCAGGGCTGCTTTAGGCGGATATAGATGCAATGTTCTGTAAGTTAAAACTCCTGCAGGATGGCTGAAATGTGTGAACTGGGTTCTTAAGTCTGTAAACATGGTTTTATCCTCTGTACCCATAGTGATCTTTCTCTTGGATTGCCAGTTCCAGTGTAAATTTTAATATTATGGTGCTGAATACCTGTTTTTCTTGTTTGAGGTAAAGTGAAAAGTGCGTAAAGTCATTTGATACAGACTACAAGTAGAAGTTTTCAGTTGTCATGTCAAAAATCTGTAAGTTAGGACAGTCTAAACTTCCTGATGTTGAAATTCTACAAGTTGACACTTGGGAGATCTTTCCTGACTGACTTCCAAAAAAAGAACACCACTCCTGGAGAACAGAAGACCAATACAGCAAAACATTATTTTCAGAGCCAGACTGTATGCATATGTATAATACCTATTTGCCCTTCTACTGTACTTGGCTCACAAATCTTGAATCCTGGATAATTATGATAATTATTGCTAACATTTTTTGAGCAATAACTGTGTCCCAGGCATCATGCCAACTGCTTTATTATCCCTGTGTTCAAATAAAAACTTAGACATAAAGTATTTCAGTAATTTATTCAAAGTTACTCTTTTAGTTAATGGTGGAACCGAGAGTCAAACCATCTGGTTCTAGATCTGAACTCTTATCCACAATGGTGTGCTATGCCGTCAACACACTTATCCAGGATAACTGAGCATTGCTGGGAAGAAAAATCACATAAAACTATGTGGAATAGTGCAGGTGTAAATGTATTTTTTAACCTCAGCTGGTTTTCTTAGTAATCAATTAATTTTGTTATTTTCTGCTATTTAAATGAACTTTTTAGTGTTTCATCACTTTCTTCAATTTATCTTGGGAGTCTTACTTCAAGTTAATAACCTTGTATCTTTTATCATAGAAAAAAAGAAGAGTAAAAAGACAGTTATTGGTGTTTTTAAAGTTAATTCTTTCAGAGAACCTTATTCTGCATTCTTATATGATGTGTAGTTTCACTGTCTTTACAGTTTTTCCTCACTAGGTTACCACAAATATACTAAGGAGCTAATAAAGCTTAAGGTTCAGAGTCTCTTTTGCATGCTTTCATCAGAGACACTAGGAGAGCCCCTAGCGATGTGTTTGCACAGTTTTATAATTTTATAAATTTTTCAAAATATGTTTTACTTTATTCTTTCCACACTTAAAAATTTTTTGAAACACTTCAAACTGACAAAGAGGTAATAACAAAACACGCATATAAAGGGAAGAGGTGCTGATCTAATTATCTTTGGAAATGAGTGCAGTCTGTAAGATTAAAGGCAAAAGGAACTGCACATAAATATTGTTCTCTATTGATAGAGTTGTGTCCTATGGAGATATGGGTCAACAGTTATGAGACCACTCTATATGTACACTGAAGTTGAAAAATGAATGATATCTATGATGGATGACAGACTTGGAAAGAGAAGTTACAGACAAAAAAGGGGAGAAGACTAGAATAATTTCCAGCCTAAAGGTTTTGAGTTAAATACATTAGTATGAACTCATGTTTAGCTATACACACACACACACACACACGTACATATGTGTATATGTAGATGTATGTGTATGTATTATGTATATATGTATATGTATATGTAGTCACATATTTATAAATATTATACATCCAATTTTATGTATGAAGTTAGTGTATACCTAGTTATTTCCTTGTTCTTTCAGCTCAACTAGCCTGCAAGCAATGACACCTCAAGAGCAACAAACATACCCAGTACCCAGATCTTAATTTTTGCTAAACTTTTCTAGTAAAGGAAACCAGGGTCTTCGGAGAACTGGCTGATGGTAGGACTGGGTAGAATGTATACAAGATGAGCCTAAACATGTTTCAGTACTAGAAAGTAAAGAATTTCTCAAAACAAAACACCTACAGTGATGGGGATATGTTAGAAGCACATAGGAGCCTACTGAGAGAACTCCCAGTGGCAAATCTGGAGCAACTTGAGTAAACAGATAAATAAACCAATATTAGATTATAACCCAAAGTATAATGTATCAGTGGTGGTTCATTAATTGTGACAAATGTACCATACTAATGTTAGATGTTAACAATAGGAGCAACTGGTGTGTGATATATGGGAACTCTCTGTACCATCTTCGCAGCTTTTCTGTACTCTGTACTGTGTATTCTGAAATAAAATATTTAAAAAAAAGTTTAAGGCCTGGCATGGTGGCTCATGCCTGTAATCCCAGCACTTTGGGAGGCCAAGGTGGGAGGACCACCTGAAGTCAGGAGTTCGAGACCTGCCTGGCCAACATGGTGAAACTTACCTCTACTAAAAATACAAAAATTGGTCGGGTGTGGTGGCGGGCATCTGTAATCCCAGCTACTCAGGAGGCTGAGACAGGAGAATTGCTTGAACCCAGGAGGTGGAGGTTGCAGTAAGCCTAGATCCCGCCACTGTACTCCAACCTAGGTGACAGAGCAAGACTCCATCTCAGAAATAAATAAATAAATAAATAGTTTAAGAAACATACACCTGTCATCTAAATTGACAGTATGCCACTTTTTTTCCCCAAAAGCACACTTGTGCTTTATTTATTTATTTATTTATTTAAGATGGGGTCTAGCTCTGTCACACCAGCTGGAGTGCAGCAGCATGATCTTGGCTCATGGCAACCTTCGCCTCCAGGGTTCAGAAGATTCTCCTGCCTCAGCCTCCTAAGTAGCTGGGATTACAGGTGTGTGCCACCACTCCCAGCTAATTTTTGTATTTTTAGCAGAGACGGGGTTTCACCATGTTGGCAAGGCTGGTCTTGGACTCCTGACCTCAAGTGATCCGCCCTCCTCCACCTCCCAAATTGCTGCGATTACGTGAGTCAGTCACCGTGCTCGGCCACACTTGTGCTTTCAATGTATGTAAATGTTTTTGCAAACCACTTGAAAGTAACTTACAGACATCAAGACAGTTTCACCCCTACCCTAAGCATTTCACCATGTATTCCTGAGAACAAAGACATTCTCGTATACAACAATACCACTGTGATACCCAAGAAATTCAACATTGATTCAATAATGCTTAATTTACATAGTCCATTTTAAAAAATCGGGTTTGAAGCAAGATTCACATATTACGTTGGGTTGTCATGTCTCTTTAATCCCTAACTTTTTTGTCTTTCATAACATTGAATTCTTTTCTTTTTAACAGTTCCATCTAGTTATATCATAGCATCATTACATTGCTTATATTGTTTTCTCATTATTAGATCCAGGTTAAACATTTTTGGGTAAAGTATTATAGATGAGTCATAAATCTCCATATCACATGAGAAGGCATGTTATTGCTCCTGCTTAGTTTGTTTACTTGATTAAGGTGGTTCAGATATATCAATTTAAAAAAATTATAAATTTTTCCACTGTGATAAATAATCTGTGGGCTATTAGTTTGAGTCTGTACTCAAATACGTGTGTGTGTGTGTGTGTGTGTGTGTATATAACTGAAAAGCCTTTCACCCAGTCGTCTTAGCATCCATCAATGGTGATCGCCTGAATTATTTATTATTTTAAGGGTTGAATATGGTAATTTAATAATTACATGTTTTCACATTTAGAAACTTGAATTCTTCTGTAAATAAGAGTTTTTCCTTCCCTCCAGAACCAATTTTAGATGTTATGTATTTTCTCAGAAAACATAGTTTTATTTTATAAATAGGTATCTTTTTAAATATAGCATGTTTATGTCATCCCCTAAGAAAGATAAAAGGGAATAAGGTGTTTGAATTACAAAAAAAAGTTTTCTGGAAAGAGTTTGGGAGTTTCTTATAAAGTTAAAAATAAATAAGACACAGTCGTTAAACTCAAATCCCACTCTGTCTCCTTTCCAGGCTGCTTGTGGGAGAATAATAATGGGAAGCACTAAATAACAACCCTGTACACAAAGATGCATATGTTTTCCTACATAGTATTAATAAACTACTGTGCAAAATAATGTATGCTTGACCATGTGGATGTATAAATTAAAATATACCAAGTGAAACTTACATCTAATTAATTTGACAATTTTTAAGCGATATCTTTGCTCTTACCAAGAAACTATATCAATTTTTTTAATTTTTTTTATTTTTATTTATTTATTTTTTTGAGACAGAGTCTTGCCCTGTTGCCTAGGCTGGAGTGCAGTGGTGGTATCACTGCTCACTGCAACCTCCATCTCCCAGGTTCAAGTGATTCTCCTGCCTTAGCCTCCCAAGTAACTAAGATTATAGGCACGCACCACCATGCCCAGCTAATTTTTTGAATCTTTGGTAAAGGCAGGCTTTCACGATATTGGCCAAGCTGGGTTGAAACTCCTCACCTTGTGATCTGCCTACCTCAGCCTCCCAAAGTGCTGGGATTGCAGGCGTGAGCCACTGCACCGGGCCTCAATATTTTTCTTCATGTGAGCAATACTGGAAGAAGCTTGATTTCCAGATGTGTTGTATATTTTCCCTCTAGTGGGAATGGCTGGTATATTTTCTCATGCCTTTTCATTGCCTTGTGCATATTATAAAATACTTTTATAATCTTCTCAGGCTAATACTTTTATTCTTAGGCAAAACACCTGACTTCTAAAGTGTTCAGACATTTATTCTCTTTTTCACCCATCATGTTTCTGCTTTTTGATACTATTATGCAAACAAAAAATCCAAACCAGAACTCTTTTAGACACCTCTATATCCAGTTATGCATATGGATCCTGATAAGGATTAGGACCTTGAGTAAGAGATTTATTAAAAATTAATTATTTTTGAGATTAGAGAGTAGTTGTTGGACTTATTTTTTCCCTGACTTGTCTAAAACTATGCAAAATAATAGACCACTTATAGCATACTTATATTTACATAACACAACCTGTAACTGTTATGTAGTAAGTCCACTGCACAGCCATTATGAATTTTTTTATTAGGTACAGATTGGGAAATTCAAAGAAATACAAGTTTTAGAGCCTCTATCTTCTTAATATGTTATTAAAAAGAATTATGGTTATGTGATTTTAGAGTTTCTTCCATATAAAACAGCATGTGTAATGCAATGGCAATCTGGAAAACAAACAAAGTAAGCCACCTTGCATCATTTAGTGAGGAAGTAAGCCATCATATGCAAGTCATAGGCTCCAAGTATAATGCTGTAATTCAGGACAAGATAGTTATTGAAGCTAAAAAATAGATCCTGAGTCATCAAATAATCTCTTTTGATAGTGTGAAACTTCTAAAATTGTTCCTTTATATGAAACAAATGAAGATAATTCCAAATGATGAATTTATTGAGGATTTACCAATAAGTTATTGGTTAATTTACATTCCTATAAATCTTTTACCACTGTAAGTTACACCAAGCACATATTTAGCATCATGCCATGTTATCAATATAGTAATATACCTAACAGTTTATTGGATACTCTTTCTGTGACAATTTTTAAGTATTTTACATGTATTTTTTTAAATTATTAGAATAAACATTTGAAAAAATGGACTATTACCCTTCCCATAATATTGATGAGGAAATTGAGGCACAGAGAAAAAAAGCTTATGTGATAAGGCTAGTGTTAGAACTCATATTTACAGTATTTTTGTATGAAATTGCCTTATCATTTTAAATACTTGTTGGTGAGGTTCCATGGAGGTCTTGATGCTCCCCATTCTCAAAAATATATAAAAATATTCTGATAATAGATTATTTTTAATATTTTAATATTATATATATATATACCTAAAGCCCTCTAATTCTCTGGTAGAATTATGTTGTAAATCCTGAAAACCAGAAATAGAGAACTTTTTCATTAATTCTTTTAATTTATCTTATTTTACTATACTGCTAGATAACACTTTGAGATTAAACGATTAATGGTTATTGATTAATCTGAAGAGTTTTTCTCCACTAAAGCTATGTGCATAGAACATGATATCAATGAAACTTTCAAAAGAAAAAAATCCCTCTTTTATTATTAAGGTATAGAGGGTGCTAAATAATAAGCAGTTTACAAAGAACTCTAATATATTATTTTATGTGGTATATTTATGGTGTGTCAAATATAATTAGCAATCAAGAAAATTATTTTGAAAATGAATTAGTGGCCTTTGCCAAGACTTTGAACAATTTTGATTTTTACTTTCATCAAGCAAATTCTATAAACAGAAATAGACTATTGAAAGACATTAAAGTTGATCTAATTTTCCTCCTCCAGAATAAAAAATGGTATTTGAGACAGATAATGTGATTTACCTGAGATTATAATGCTAGTTAATGTTAAATAAAAATGTTTAATCTGTCACTTCTGTAGGTTCATAAATTATTTTCAATGCAATTAACATGGTCTTTATATTTTAGAAATCTTGAAATTGTATCCTGGAAGAGTTGTGATATGTTGTTTATTTTGGAGAAGTTAAATGGTAGTGAGGAAGGGAAAAACTTGGCTGATATCACCATTTATTTTATTAAATTTTAAATGGACTCAGAATGTTTTTCTATTTTCATCTTTTAGATAGGTGTCACTGAAAATATTGTATTATTATATCAAGTTGTCAGGAGAAATTTTGATTTTCCACTGCCTTCCTGGGACAGACTTTAAAAATATTCAATGAGAAAGTACAAGATAAAGGTACATAATATCTGATCCCAGAGGAAATAAATAAAATTCTGGGTCCAGAAGATAAAATTAAGAGGAAACGAAATTCTCAGTAATAATTAAACTCAGAAAGATATGAGAAGATAATATGACTTTCAGTTTCAAGTTTGCTAAAATAGATACAGAATGCAGACTGGTAAATAGGTGGGTTACAAAACTAACACGTGGCAGAAGAAAGTGTCTATCTAGGAGCATTTAGAAGGTTGTGGTACCAGTCAATTGAAGATTAAGATCTAACAGTATAAGAATCTCTAGAGGAAATGGAGAGATAAATATAAAACAGAGTTCAGAGTATAAATAAAACAGCATTTCTTGAACAATTTACCATCCTGTGTATCAAGTGTTTGGTCAACTTTAAACTGAAATCCTAAAATAGAAATGGATCACATAAGCATTAGTCCAATGTTTCCTTATTTTGAGGAAAAAAAAAAAAGCCTAAAGTAAATGGAAACATCTCAGTTTGTAAAATAATGTGTTCTATCATTTCATAGAATAAATTTTGGGAATTTTTATTCGTTTGTTATCATTATGAACAAAACCACTTAAAATTAGATATACTAACATTTTAAATATTACAATTTTTGTAGTTCAAAATTTTGTTTTATTTTGAGTTTTGGTGCAGAAAGGGAACCTCATGGGACTTACTCTGACCTAGAAGCTCAGTTTTAATCTTTGTCAAACCTACTTTAGCCATTACAGATAGCACTGTAATATTATAGATAATGATTATGTGGTGGTGTCAGAAATTCTTCTGGATGGTTTCTTTTCAGGTACTCCTATGGTCATCATTCACTTCCTAAGTCAAGTAATGAAGTAGTCAGTGTTAAAGGACATTAGGTATTTGATGAAATTAAGGCCTATTCTCTCTATCAAACTTGCTCAGACTACTCTGAGGCTATTGAGTTAGAAACTTTTCAAACTAGCATTCTTCACTTTATTACAACATTTTTATATTTTCAAAACAGTATTTTTAAACCCATTGTTTATTTTTTTAAGCTCCAGGTTGAGGTATGATGAAGAATATTGGATATTATGAAGTGATATTTGTCATTTTCATCATTGTGTATGTAATACCTGGCATATAAACAGTTCTCATTAAATATTTCTGACTGATTGAATAAGTTACTTTCATTCGAATTGACCTTTCATATACAGATTGCTTAATCTTTATAACAACATTGTGCTATAATTAGTAATAAACATACGTTGCACAAAGGGAGAGAAAGATCAGATTACTTTTCCAAGGTCACCTAACTAGCATGTAGTAAACTAGAATTCAAATCTATTTTTCTTCCAACCATAGGTGCTAGTTTGGGAGATGTTTTTACCTTACTCATTCCAAAGCATAGAAGGGTGCTATTTTTTGATCCTGGATAGATCCCAAAAGGATTTTATTTCATGATTATTATAGGCAGTTATCAATCTGGAATTTAGTTTTCTGAACATACTGCTTTTATTGACCAGTTTTTTTTTTTAACAGAAATACCATTTGACACAGGAACCGCATTACTAGGTATACACTCAAAAAAATATAAATCATTGTATCACCAAGACACATGCACACATATGTTCCTTGTAGCACTAATCACAATAGCAAAGACATGGAATCAACCTAAATCCCCATCAATGGTAGACTGGATAAAGAAACTACACTGTGGAATACTATGCAGCCATAAAAAATGAGATCATGTTCCTTGCAGGAACATTGATGGAGCTAGAGGCCATTATGCTTAGAGAACTAACCCAGGAACAGAAAACCAAATACCACGCATTCTCACTTATATGTGGGTGCTAAATGATGAGAACACATGAACACATAGAAGGGAACAACATACATTGGGCTTATCAGAGGGTGGAGGGGGGGTGGAGGGAGACGATCAGGAAAAAATAACTAATGTGTCCCAGGCTGAATATATGGGTGATGAAATAATCTGTACAACAAACCCCTATGACACAGGTTTAGCAATGTAGCCAACCTGCACATGTATCCTGAACTCAAAAGTTAAATGTTCAAAAGACCAGTTTTTGTTAACTATGCTATTCTAAAGACAACTTAGATTAAATATCCTTTAAATTTTAAAAGCTTAACATTTAAGTGTATTAGTTAGATATGAGAAGTTAAATATTTGGTGTCTTTGAAGTGAATGTGATATTGACAGCTTTTAATGAGAACCATTAAATTTCCATTTTACACCTTCAAGAGTTAGAAACATTGAGACAATCATGGTGTGAGGTGGAGGAGAAGGAGATTATTGTTGGATGTGTATTTTACCCACTTACTCGTTATGCCTTCATTCTTTCCGATGGAAGCCAGATATTCCTGTGGCATCTGAACCTTCTTCACACAGCTCTGTGGTTCTGAGGAAGCTACCTTCTTCCTCGCTTCAAGGGTGGATCCCAATTAGTCTAAGTTAATCTTCATATGACATTTTCCAAGCAACTGTGGGAAACTTAATATCATCCAGTGAAAGTAAATGAAAGGACTTATGGCTATGGTTCAAAGATGGATTTATTTCTCGTTGTGTAAGATGTGACAAAGAGCTATGACTGTAAGTGCTACTCTTTGGTTGGACATCAGAGCAAGAAGAATCAGGTCTCTTTGACCTTGTTGTACTTTGTTGGTGACTTCTAGTTCCGTGGTGGCTTACCTTAATTCTCGGCTTCTTAAAATGTCAAATAATTACCATTTTGAAGCCATTTTGAGCTTTTCTTGTTGTTGTTACTTGCAGTTAAAACCAACTTAACTGACCTCTTTGAAGACATTTTGGAGAGTTTCACATAAGAAAAACTGGGCAAAAGAAGATAATAATCGGTTTACCTGGCTATATATAGGGATATGTTTAATAAAGTATTAGGCACAACGTAGTCACAGGGTTTCATGTGTGTGTATTTCAGGTACATTTGCATATTTTAAATAAGTATGTGTGTGTATTTCTGGTGTGCAGGTGTGCATTTCAGGTGTATGTTTTGTTGTTGTTGTTGTTGTTGTTGTTGTTTTTCCATTGGGGAAGTGACTGGTACCTTTCCTGTTTTGAACTTACTTCCTTAGAATTATTCCATAATTGAGCAATGATCTGGTCAAAAATATAATCTCCATTCTATATACAATGGGATTAGGTAGGATAAAAATCATTCTCAATTACATGAGGAGAGGACAATTAGACTTATTTTCTGATGTTTATTCATTCAATAACTATTTATTAAGTGATTATTATTTACCAGGCAATATTTTGAGCAATGAGAATACAGATCTCGGGAAAACAGAGGTCTTTCCTTCATGGGGCTTATATAAGTCTAGATACCTAACATAATGTCATATTACAGTGTTATTTTATCTGTATTGTTCATGTAAGTTTGAAAGTTGGTGTAAATAAAAAGCAAAAAGGTCTCTCCTTTTTAAGAATATTATTTTTCCCAGTAACTTATTTTTTCATGACTAAAAATGACAGTGTAACTCAGGTTTCATACTGCCCTCAAAGAATACAGCAAATGAATAACATTAGATAGGCAAATTATTTCAAAACATATTAAACCAGGAAACCCTGTTTAGATTCATTTCAACGAAATATGGCAAATTAATGTTTATAAGAAGTATTTTAACGTGCTTCGTAAGAATTCATCAGGAGTCAATCAAGACAGATTGCTGTCTTGAGTACTGCATCATAAATAGTTAGAGTATTTATTCTACTTTATCTCAAATAAGTACTGAGAGTAAATGTTCCAGAGAAAGAAAATTCTTCACGAAGAATAAACAAAGGGAAGAAAATGAAAGGTATTAAAGATATTCTTTGAAAATTAAACCGTAGTACAAACGATATTTTATAAATTTTACCAATTTCTTTTCAGCTGTACCTGACATGCGTAATTTATTAGGCTTGATGTAAAGTACTCTTGATGATTTTTTTGTTTTCACTGTTGAATAATCTTGGCATGTTTTATATTGTGGGGTAATGTGGTTTGGCTCTTGTGTGTCCCCACCCAAATCTCATCTCAAATTGTAATCCCATGTATCAAGGGAAGGACCTCTAATCCCCAAGTGTAGAGGGAGGAAGGTGATTGGGTTATGGGAATGGTTTCTTCATACTGTTCTCATGATAGTGAGTAAGTTCTCATGAGATCTGATGATTTTATAAGTGTCTGACGTTTCCCCTGCTTGAACTACTCTCACCTACTGCCATGTGAAGAAGGTCCTTGCTTCTCCTTTGCCTTCTGCCATGATTGTAAGTCTCCCCAACCATGCAGAACTGTTAGTCAATCAAACCTCTTCTTTCTAGAAATTACCCAGCCTTGGGTCTTTCTTTATAGAAGTGTGAAAACGGACTAATACACTGGGACAATTTACATTTCTGTGTACATTTAGATCTATCAAAAAGTGATTGGCTATGAGACAGTTACAAATAAAAACAAGGCATTTCTAATATTACATTAAATGAAAATCTGCCTTCTTGTTAATCTTCCCTAAATGAGCTTAAAGCACGTTTGAAGGTATAACAACTCATGTGTTTAAAAACTCAAATGTGTACTTAACTAAAATTCAAACTTAGTACTTAACCAAATAAATATAGCCCTTACACATATAGTGTTATAATATTTTTCAAATTACCTAGGATAGCATTTTGAATTTGTTTTAATATAACTCTTAGTCAGTTCTGATCATGGGGTGATCATAGATTATTAAGTAAAAAATAAAGTAATAAAGCTTTTAACACTTATGATTGCTAAATTCCTGATAGTAGCAGCATAGTCTGATTTAATCAAGCTGAAATATCATAGTTGGGATTTTTAAATGCCCTCTGAATCATAATTGATCATTCCCCCTAACTTTCAAAAAGTTTTAGAGGGTGGTAAATTGGAGATAGTAATAATTAAACATTAAGTAAAATATATAATATAATTAGAAATTTGCTTCTAAGTGCTAGGAGCTGTTGTAATCACTTTCCTCAACTTCCTCTAAAGAAGCAAAGCCAGAAATTGATCAATGGGAATGGGGCTCTAAATTCTGGGATAGGCACCATTATTTATATTGCTCTAGTCTGTTCAAAGCAATGTTTAAAAAGATGAAAGGTCACTGCCCTATTATAAAATGGATGTCCAAGATGAATCTTGGAGTTTTAATTTTTTGACAATTTACTTACGTTTAAATTCTACCAATTTTCTATCAATTTAGAGAACCTATGAGTCACTTAATGGTAGAAGAACACTGCAGAAAATTCATGTTTTAGCTACTTCTGTCATATTTGTCATTTAATTTCCTGCTAAATATAACTCAAAATTAACCCAAAACTATTTTGTAACATTTTATGAAACATTTCTTGCTTTAGTGTTTTATAAACATAAAGTAATAAAGAAGAAAAGGAGTTGAAATACATTATATACAAGAAGCCTTTTTCAGGTGTGTGTACTACATATTAAAGGACATACTACATTCAAATTTTCAGCAAGGAAGGTGCTTGCTCACCACCGCTAGAGAAATTTCAGAATTGTGATCTCTAGACACATAAAGACAATGTCCAGGTTTCAGGAGGACCATTATGTTTCTAATGCCAATGTATAAAATATAAATAAACTGGAAGCTAGGGCCAAGATGGCCCATTAGAAGCAGCAGAGATTGGAGGCTCCCATCAAAAAGAACCATCACAGCGTGCGAATCCTGCACCAGCAACCGAGGTCTCCAGGTTCTGTCATCAGGACTGTCTAGGCTGCTGGTGTGACCCAGGAGAAGGAAGGAAGAGCAGTGTGGTGTGGCGGCCCACCTGAGAGCCACAAGGGGCAGGGGAGCCCCTACCCCTGAGCCAAGTGAGATGGTGAGTGAGCGTGCTACTCAGCTTGAGAAAACATGCTTTTTCCATGGAATTGTGAAACCCATGGATTGGAAGATCCCACTTGTGAGCCCACGCTACTGGGGCCTAGGGTCCCAACCATGGAGCTGCACAGATTCTCAACAGCCACTAAGCTAGAATCTGCATAAGCCTGCCTAGCTTCAGCAGGGAGGGGCAACAAGCACCACAGCTGCAGACGCCTGCTGTCTAAGCCATCTGAGCCACTTGGGGGAGGGGCGATGTCCACCACTCGGACTGACAGCTGCCTAACACACTAATCTCCCAGGGCAGGGGAAGGGCAGCAGCCATCTCTATAGCTCCAGGCCGCACTTTTTCCCTATTGGAGCATTTTCCCCTATGGGAGGCTAGGGGGAAATGCCCTTTTCCCCTATTCCCCTTTTCCCCTATGGGAGGCTAGATGGCTTGGTCCCAAGAGGTATCTGTCCCCCACAGCTCAACACAGGAGCTGTAGCAGACTGTGGACAGAGTGCCTCTTCAGGCCTGACCTTGGCCCATCCCTCCTCATTGGGCAGGGCCCCTCTGGAGGAACTCTGACAGCTCCATCCAGGGGCTTAGGGACTCATCTCTGATCTCCCTGGGCATAAGCCACTAGGGAAAGGGATGACCACAGTCTCCGCAGACCAGCAGATTTAGCCTTTCCTCCTGCTAGTTCTGAGGAATGAGGGCAGCCCAGATTATTGGGTTTCCCCCCACACCCCCTCCACTAAGGGACAAGCTTTGTTAAACAGATCCTGCGCCCCGTGCCACCCAACTGGGTAAGATCCTCCAACAGGGTTGTCAGATACCCTATACAGGAACATTCCTACTGGCAATCAGTTAGGTGCCCCTTGAGGTCAGAGATCCCAGAGGAAGGAGGAGGCACACCTCTTTGCTGTTCTCCAGCTTCCTCGAGTGGCATCTCCAGGCATGGGAGCAAATCAACTTCTGAATGACTCCTAAGTAAATAATGGAATTAAGACAGAAATCAAGAAATTCTTTGAAACCAATGAGAACAAAGAGACAACATACCAGAATCTTTGGGACACAGCTAACGCAGTGTTAAGAGGGAAATTTATAGCAGGAAATGCCCACTTAAGAAAGTTAGAAAGACCTCAAACCGACACCCTAATATCAAAATTAAAAGAGCTAAAGAAGCAAGAGCAAACAAATCCAAAAGCTAGCAGAAGAAGCAAGACCAAACAAATCCAAAAGCTAGCAGAAGATGAGAAATAACTAAGATCATAGCAGAGCAGAACTGAAGGAGACAGAGACACGAAAAACCCTCTAAAAAAATCAATGAATCCAGGAGCTGGCTTTTTGAAAAAATAAAATAAAATAACAAAACAGATAGACTCCTAGCTAGACTAATAAAGAAGAAAAGAGAAAAGGATCAAGTAGACACAATAAAAAAATGATAAAGGGGATATCACCACTAACCCCACAGCAATACAAACTACCATCAGAGAATGCTATAAACACCTCTAGCAAATCAACTAGAAAGTCAGGAAGAAATAGATAAATTCCTGGACACATATACCCTCCCAAGACTAAATTAGGAATAAGTTGAATCCCTGAATAGACCAATGAGAAGTTCTGAAATTGAGGCAGTAATTCATAGCCTACCAACCAAATAAAGCCCAGGACCAGAGGGATTCACAGCCAGATTTTACCACAGGTACAAAGAGGAGCTGGTACCATTTTTTTCTGAAATTATTACAAATAATAGAAAAGGAGGGACTCCTCCCTGGTTCATTTTATGAGGCCAGCATTATTCCTATACCAAAACCTGGCAGAGACACAACAAAAAAAGAAAATTTCAGGCCAATATCCATGATGAACATCAATGCAAATATCCTCAGCAAAATACTGGGAAAACAAATCCAGCAGCACATCAAAAAGCTTATCCACCCTGATCAAATTGGCTTCATCCCTAGGCTCAACGCTGGTTCAACATATGAAAATCAATAAATGTAATCCATCACATAAACAAAACCAATGACAAAAACCACATGATCATCTCAACAGATGCAGAAAAGGCCTTCAATACAATTCAACATTCTTTCTTGTTAAAAACTCTCAATAAACTAGGTATTGATAGAACAAATCTCAAAATAATAACAACTATTTATGACAGACACACAGCCAATATCATACTCAATGGGCAAAAGCTGGAAGCATTCCCTTTGGAAACTAGCACAAGACAAGGGTGCCCTTTCTTACCACTCCTATTCAATATAGTATTGGAAGTTCTGACCAGGGCAGTTAGGCAAGAGAAAGAAATAAATGGTATTCAAATGGGAAGAGAAGAAGTCAAATTGTCTCTGTTTGCGGATGACATGATTGCATATTAAAACAAACAAACAAACAAACAAACAAACAAACAAAAAAAAAACCAAAAAACCCGTCGTCTCAGCCCCAAAACTCCTTAAGCTGCTAAGCAACTTCAGCAGAGTCTCAGGATAAAAAATCAATGTACAAAAATCACAAGCATTCCTATATACCAACAGAAGATAAGCAGAGAACCAAATCATGAATCAACTCCCTTTCACAATTACTACAAAGAGAGTAGAATACCTAGGAATGCAGTTAACCAGGGATGTGAAGGACCTGTTCAAAGAGAACGACAAACTACTTCTCAAGGAAATAAGAGATGACACAAACAAATGGGAGAACATTCCATCCTTATGGATAGGAAGAATCAATATCGTGAAAATGGCTTTACTGCAGACAGTAATTTGTAAATCCAATACTATTCCCATCAAATTAACGTTGACATTTTTCACAGAATTAGAAAAAAGAAAAAACTTTAAATTTCATATGAAACCAAAAAGAGCCCATAAAGCCAAGACAATCCTAAGCAAAAAGAACAAAGCTGGAGGCATCATGCTATCTGATTTCAGAGTATACTACAATGGTACAGTAATCAAAACTGCATGGTCCTGGAACCAAAACTGACATACAGACCAATTGAACAGAACGGAGACCTCAAAAGTAACACCACACATCTACAACCATCTGATCTTTGACAAACTGGAGAAAAACAAGCAATGGGGAAGGGATCTCCTATTCACTAGATGGTGCTGGGAAAACTGGCTAGCCATACACAGAAAACTGAAACTGGACCCCTTCCTTACGTCATATCTAAAAATTATCTGAAGATGGATTAAAGACTTAATAGTAAAATCAAAAACCTAGAAGAAAGCTTAAGCAATACCATTGAGACATAGGCATGGGCAAAGCCTTCATGAGGAAAACACCAAAAGTAATAGTAACAAAAGCCAAAATTGATAAATGGGATCTAATTAAACTAAAGATTTTCTGCACAACAAAATAAAGTATCACCAGAGTGAACAGGCAGCCTACAGAATGGGAGAAAGTTTTTATAATCTACCTATCTGACAAAAGTCTAATATCTAGAATCTACAAGGACCTTAAACAAATTTACAAGAAAAAAACAACCCCATCAAAAAGTGGGCAAAGGATATGAACAGACACTTCTCAAAAGAAGACATTCATGTGGCCAACAAACATATGAAAAAAAGCTCAACATCACTGATAATTAGAGAAATGCAAATCAAAATTACAATGAGATACCATCTCATGCCAGTCAGAATGGCGATTATTAAAAAGTCAAGAAACTGTAGATGCTGGTGAGGCTGTGGAGAAATAAGAATGCTTTTACACTATCGGTGGGAATGTAAATTAGTTCAACCATTGTGGAAGACATTGTGGCAATTCCTCAAGGATCTAGAACCAGTAGTACCATTTGACCAAGCAATCCCATTACTGGGTATATACCCAAAGGATTATAAGTCATTCTACTATAAAGACACATGCACATGTATGTTTATTGCAACACCATTTACAGTAGCAAAGACATGGAATGAACCCAAATGCCCTTCAATGATAGACTGAATAAAGAAAGTGTTGTACATATACACCATGGAGTATTATGCAACCATGAAAAGGAATGAGATCATGGTTTTTGCAGGGACATAGATGAAACAGGAAGCCATCATCCTAAGTAAACGAACACAGGAACAGAAAACCAAACACTGCATGTTCTCACTCATAAGTGGCAGTTGAACAATGAGAACACATGGACACAGGGAGAGGAACAACACACATGGGGACCAGTTGGAGGTAGGGGCCGAGGGTAAGGAAAACATTACAACAAATAGCTAATGCATGCAGGGCTTAAAACCTACATGATGAGTTGATAGGTGCAGCAAGCCACCATGGCACACGTATACCTGTGTAACAAACCTACATATTCTGCACTTGTCTCCTCCTGGGACTTAAAGTAAAATAAAATATATAAAATAATTTTAAGTTTAGATTCTTGTTTAAACAAACATCCCAAATTGATATTGTAATCACGTTTCTTCCACTTATCAGATTGATAATTTAAAAAGTCTTTTCAGGAAATCTGAATAGTTGATTAATAGATTAAGTCCACAATTGATGATAATAAGTATATCCTAATATTATACCTTAAGGTTTTGACTATCTTTAATTTTTTATTTTTGTTTTAAAGATAGTCTTCATCTAATCTAGAAAACCTGACAGAAAATGATGCAACATTACTGTCTCGCAAAGATCAGTGGGATAAGAAAACCCTCCTGGATTGTTCAGATTAGACCAGAGTTTCTCAGTGCGACACTCTTGAAATGTTGAGCTAGATCATTTATTTATATGGGGAGCTGTTCTGTGCACTGTAGGGTGTTTAGAAGCATGCATAGCTTCTACCCACTAGATCCTGATAGAATCTTCCTCAGTTATGAAAAATAAAAACGTATTCAGATAGTACCAAGTGCTCCCTAGGGGTAAAATCTCCTTCAATCAAGAGTCACTGAGTATTACAGGGAATGTCAAAACCAAGACTAGTCCAACTTGGGGATCATAGTTAAGCCCCAGGAAGTATGTTTTTATATGATATCTCAGGTAAGGATATCTTTGAGCATGAAACTTTTCTTTGTACTAATATTTGGATAGTGAGTTATCATTTTATTCTATGGTAGTATAACTCAGATATTCACCAGTTAGCATATAAAAGACTTTTGCTTAGCTAATTTTTAGTCAGTATTGGTGGAAACTTAAGCTATGTTTCCACTCTTAAACCCTGTACGCTTTAACACTTCATATAAAATTTCTGAGATAGATTGGACTGATACTTTTTAAAAATATTACACAGGATAAATTCTAAAGTATATAGGGAGAAAATTGTGTATGCCAAAATAATTTCTGAAATCCGTAGGATGGTGCCAATGTGAAAAATGATGTAAATTTCTCAGTTAGTTCCTACATAACCAGTGTTTCCAACAATATTATGAAAGTTTAACCATTTCTTCATCTTAATATCAGACAAAAGAGTTGTGTTTAGGAAGTCATATTCCCCTACAAACCTACGCTTCACACACCACCCCCCCCCCGCCAACTGATATGGTTTGGCGTGTCCCCACCCAAATCTCACCTTGAATTGTACTCTCATAACTCCCACATGTTTTGGGAGGGACCCGGTGGGAGATAATTTGAATCATGGGGGCAGTTTCCCCCGTACTGTTCTTATAGTAGTGAATAAGTCTCACAAGATCTGAAGATTTTATCAGGGGTTTCTGCTTTATCAGAAGTTGCATCTCTGTTCATGAGGGGTTGCATCTCTCTCATTTTCTCTTCCTGCTGCCATATAAGAAGTGCCTTTCACCTCCTGCCATGATTCTGAGGTCTCCCCAGCCATATGGAACTGAAGTCAAAATAAATCTGTTTTTCTTCCCAGTGTCGGGTATGCCTTTATCAGCAGCATGAAAATAGGCTAATACAGTAAATTGGTACTGAGAATGGGGAGTTGCTGAAAATATACCCAAAAATGTGGAATCAGCTTTGGAACTGGGTAACAGACAGAGGTTTGAACAGTTTGGAGGGTTCAGAAGACAGGAAAATGTGGGAAAGTTTGGAACTTCCTAGAGATTTGTTGAATGGCTTTGACCAAAAGCCCGAAAGTGATGTGGACAATAAGGTCCAGGCTGAGGTGGTCTCAGATGGCGATGGAACAAAGGTGACTCTTGTTAGGTTTTAGCAAAGAGATTGGTGGCATTTCCCCCTTGCCCTAGAGATTTGTGGAACTTTGAACTTGAGAGAGATGATTTAGGGTATCTGGTGGAAGAAACTTCTAAGCAACAAAGCATTCAAGATGTGACTTGGGTGCTTAAAAGTATTAATTTTATAAGGGAAGCAGAGCATAAAAGTTCAGAAAATTTGCATCCTGACAATGTGATAGAAAAGTAAAACCCGTTTTCTAAGGAGAAATTCAAGCTGGCTGCAGAAATTTGCATAAGTAACAAGGAGACGAATGTGAATTCCCAAGACAATGGGGAAAATGTCATTAGGGCAAGTTTAGGTCTTCACGGCAGCCCCTCCCATCACAGGCCCAGAGGCCCAGGAGAAAATGGTTTCGTTGGCCTGGCCCAGGGTCCCCAACTTGTGTGCAGCCTAGGTACTTAGTGTCCTGCTTCCCAGCCACTCCAGCTGTTGCTGAAAGGCGATAATGTAGAGCTTGCACCATAGCTTCAGAGGACACAAGCCCCAAGTGTTGGCAGCCTCCACATGGTGTTGAGCCTGCGAGTGCACAGAAGTCTAGAATTGAGGTTTGGGAAACTCTACCTAAATTTCAGAGGATGTATAGAAACACCTGGATGTCCAGGCAGAAGTTTGCTGCAGGGGTGGGGCTCTCATGGAGAACCTCTGCTAGGACTGTGCAGAAGGGAAATGTGGGGTTGGAACTCCCACTCAGAGTCCCTACTGGGGTACCACCTAGTGGAGCTGTGAGAAAAGGGTCACTGTCCTCCAGACCCCAGAATTATAGATCCACTGACAGCTTGCACCAGGTGCCTGGAAAAGCCACAGACACTCAATGCCAGCCCATGAAAGCAACCGGGAGGGAGGCCGTACCCTGCAAAGCCACAGGGGTAGAGTTGCCTAAGACCATAGGAACTCACCTCTTGCTTCAGTGTGATGACCTGGATGTGAGACATAGAGTCAAAGGAGATTATTTTGGAGCTTTAAGATTTGACTGCCCCACTGTATTTCAGACTTGCATGGGGCCCGTAACCCCTGTGTTTTGGCTAATTTCTCTCATTTAGAATAACTATATTTACCCAAGGCCAATTTTGAAATGTAAGGATATGAGATTTGGGAGGGGCCAGGGAAGGAATGATATGGTTTGGCTGTGTCCCCATTCAGATCTCATCTTGAATTCTACTCCCATAATTGTTGGAGGGACCTGGTGGGAGATGATTTGAATCATAAGGGTGGTTCCCCTCATACTGTTCTCATGGCAGTGAATGAGTCTTATGAGATTTGATGGTTTTATCAGGGGTTTCTGCTTTTGCATCTCTCTCGTTTTCTCTTGCCACTGCCATGTAAGAAGTGCTTTTCACCTCCCGCCATCATTTTGAGGCCTCCCCAGCCATGTGGAACTGCAAGTCCAATTAAACCTGTTTTTCTCCCCATTCTTGGGTATGTCTTTATCAGCAGCACGAAAATGGCGTAATACACTCCCCCCCAAGCCCCCCACTGTCTCTCTCATTCTCTGTCTCTCTCTCCCTCCCTCACTCTCTTTTTCCATCTCATGCAGTATTCATGCAAAATACTAAGGCATGAGAGGCACACCTAATCCATTTCTACTGTACATCACACAATTAGAAGTGTTACCTTTTTTATTATTCAGCTTAAAATATTTTCTAATTTTGAATATCATATCTTTGGTCAATGGCGTATGGAGAATTACATGTCTTAACTTCGAAATATGCAGAGATTTACAGTGATTCGATTTATTTTTGCTACTTGTTTAGAACTTAATTATATTATAGTAACATATTGCATGCTGTGGATTATTTGTATGATTTTTAGTTACTACAATTTGTAAAAATTAGTTTTTAGTTTAGGGTCAGTTTTTTTAAAATTTGCGAATCCTCAGGGTGTGCTTATATAGAGTGTTGATGGCGATATCATTAAAAATCAATGGTTGATATGTCCATGAAGTCAAGTTTGTAATAGTTTTCTCAAAGTATTGAGTCATTTTTTTTCCTGATTGACTTATCAGTTATTGAGAGGATGAAATTTGACTCCAACAGTGATGGTGGATTTTTCTATTTTACTTTACATGTAGCACCAACAGTTTTTGCCTCATGTATGATGAGGCCATGTGATTGTTTATTAATTTATTTTTACAGTTTTATATTCTTTCTAAAATAATTTTTTTGTATATATGTTGGTGTTATCAGATACATGTAGATAACAAAATGGTTAATAGAATGAAGCAAATGAACATATCCAGCATCTCTCATAGTTACCCATTTTTTCTCCTTTATGGCAAGAGTAGCTAATATCTACTCAATTAGCAAAAATCTTGAATACAATATTAGTAACTATAGTCCTAATGTGGTACATTATATTTCTAAGTTTGTTTAGCCTGCCTTTCTGCTGCTTTATATCCTTTGACATACATCTCCCCATACCCTCTACCTTAATCCTAGTAACCACTGTTTCATTCTCTATCTCTGTATATTCAACCTTTTAATTTTTAGATTCCTCATATAAGTGACATATGCAATACTTTTATTTTTATGTCTGGCTTATGTCACATAGCATAATGTCCTCTAGTTTCATTCATGTTGTGGCAAATGGCACAATCTTTTTTATTTTTTTGTACGGCTGGATAATGTTTCACTGTATATATGTATCACAGTCCCTTTATCTGTCAGTGGACACATATTGTTTTCATATCTTGGGAATTGTGAATAATGTGCAATGAACATGGAAATGCAGATATCTTTACAAGGTGGTGATTTAATTTCTTTGGGGTATATACTCAGAATAGAGATTTCTGGGTCATATGATTAATTTATGTCTTTTATAAACAGTAGATAAGCATTTCTTTGTAATCTAACAATTTTTTTCTTTAAATTGGAGCTTTAATTTCATTTCCATTGAAATAGTCACTGACATACTTGCTTTTAAATCTATCATATTCTAAGTACTTTTTATTTGTCTTACTTGTTTGATGTTACCATATTTTTTCTTGGATTCTTTTCTGTTGATTATTTTATTATTCCATTTTTATCTGTTATAAATCTCTGTGTTCTTATGTTATTCTTTCATTCATTGCCCTAGAATTACAATATGTAATTTCTAATGTTGAATGATAATAGTCTAATGTTAATTGCTAATTCTACCCTCCTCCTGATCAATAGAAGTACCTTAGAACACTCTATTTCCATTTACTCTTATTTACCCTCTAAGATTATATGCCACTTTTACTGTATATTTTAACTGTGTACTTGTGTGTGCATTTGCTGTACATAATTGCATATTTATACACACTTATGTATATTCATATATAATGTATAATTTTCCCTCAAAATTATTTTACTAAAGAAAATTGTTATTTAGGTTCCTTGTGTAGCTACTATTTCATTGCTCTGCTTTGTCCTTTCATTTATGCACTCTCATCTGAGATCATTTATTGCTTAAGAAGAAGTATGTTACTATTTAAATTGTACAAGTTTGTTGGTGGAAAATTATTTGGTTTGACTGAATTGGTCTTTAGTTCACCTTCATTTTTGAAAGATTTTTACTTTGTATAGAATTCTAGGTTGTACTTTTTTTTTCAGAATATTTATTTGAGAACATCATTCAATTGCTTCTGGCTTACATTGCTGTTATTGAGAAATTATGTCAGTCCATCTCATGCTCCTCCTTAGAAATTTCTTTTTTCCCTACTTATAATATGTTCTTTGTCTTTTTTATTTCCAACATTTTATTTTCAAAAGTTTCAAACATACAGAATATATGCAAATGTACTGTATATCCAGATAGTATATATAGTTATATATGTACTCTCAAGATATATGTATAATTTCAAGTACAGATATATCGATACAAAATGATAGTATATATAGTTTTATATATATATATAACTATACATATAATTTCAAGTTATATATGTACAGCTATATATACTATCATATATGGTAACTATATATCATATAGTAAATATATATACATATATAACTTGAAAATAAATTAAAGATACGCAACTTCAACCCTAGATACTTCAGTGTGTGTCTCCTAAGAATAAGGACATTGTCTTATGTAACTATAGTGCATTATTACTTTTAAGAAAATTAAAAATAAACCTGTATTATCTAATATCCATTCCATATTTTAAAATCCCCAATTATTTCAAAAAATGTTTTCTATAGTGAATTTTCTTCTAATATGCATCTTTTAGGTTGCTAATGGGTTTTTCAGTTTTATTTTATTATTTATCTTGGTATTTATTTTTGCTCTTTCATGTTGATATAATCACACATGAGAATTTGTTTTTTATCATTTTTAGGATTGATTGTAATATTGAATTTGTGGATTGATGTCTTTAATCAGTTTTGGAAACTAAGCTATTATTTCTTTATGTTTATTTTTCCATTTATTTTCTCTATTCTGTTCTTCTGGCACTCCAATTTAATTTATGTTAGTTCCTTTCACTCTGCTTTCTGTATCTCTTATGATCATATATATTTTTTCCTTTTTGATCTTTACCCTTCCTTCTACAAAATCACCAAGTTCATTAATTCTCAAGTTAGCTGTGTTTCATCTGCAGTTGAATCTGCCTATTTAGTTTTTTGTTTGTATTAATTTAAGGAATACAAGTGTACTTTTGTTACATCCTTATACTGCATAGTGGTGAAGTCTTGGCTCTTAGTGTGTTCATCAGCCAAATAATACACATTGAACCTATTAAGTAATTTCTCATCACCCTGCTCATTTCTTCCCCCCCAATACTTCTGAGTCTCTGGTGTCTATAGAGCCACACTCTATATCCACGTACATATTATTTGGCTCCTGATTATACACAGTGTGTAACTTTCCGTTTTGAATTGTTTCACTTAAGATAATGGCATCCAGTTCCATTTATGTTACTGCAAAAGACATTATTTTATTTTCTTATAGCTTAACAGTATTTCACTGTGGATATATACTTCATTTTCTTTATCCAGTTATCTGTTGATGAATACTTTAGTTGATTCTATGTCTTTGCTACTGTGAACAGGGTTGTGATAAACATCTGAGTAAAGGTATCTATTTTGATAAAATGACTTCCCTCAGGTAGATACCCCATGTTGAGATTGCTAGTTTTTACTATTATTTATTAAATGTTTATGTTCTGAAAATTCTGTTTGATTCTATTTTAAATTTATAACATACCTCTTTAAAGGTTACCAATTTCTGGCTAAATTTTTTAGTTTCAAATTTTAACTTTATACATATTTGACGTCTGTCTTTTTCTGAATAATTTTCATTTCCGTACTGTCTCTGGGCCTTTACCCATTTTCTTTGTTTGTGTTGGTTCTGTTCATGTCATGTTATCTTTGCTTGAATACCTGCAACTGTGTGCTGCACATTGTTATTAAAAATGCTTGAAGAAATAATTATATGTCTAAGATGATGATATCTGATTCCAAAGGGGATATTCTTTTGCTCTTTTAGATACCCAGAACATTGCAGATTTTAAAAACAACTTTAATCCTATTTCAAAACTTGAGATTGTTCTCAATCTACTCAGATGAGTAGCAGCCTGGCTGCCATCCATTGAGGGCTGCTTTCTTTTGGTATATCCTTACTCTTTTTCCATTTGACTACTCTTAACTCCACATTTCATCCCTGTAGCATGAGAGGTAAAGAACATGCTGTGCGGTCCCTTTGTTGTCTCTTCTATGTTGGCAAGATGCCCCGAGGGTGAAAGCAAACCCAAATGCCAGTCTTATCTCTCCAGAGTCACTCTTCTCTGGGACCTTGGCCCAGTGATTCCTCCTCTTCATTAGTCTTTTGTTGCTTTTAATAAGATTTTTAAAGTATTAAATCAATTTGAAGGATTGGTTCAAATTTTCCAGTTGGACAGTTTTGAAAACAGAATCTTTGTCCTAGTTGCAATCAATAAATAATTAATTTAAAAACTTAACTTATATAAACTTTCAGGACTCTATATTTTGATGCTTTATGGATTCCATGATACTATAGTTTTATCTTTGGCTTCTTCAACATAAGTCCTCATGATTATAAAAGCAACTTATGTTTTATTGTTACATATGTAAGACAATTTGACCCTTTTATTAGACTCAGACTGTTCTAATCAAGACATCAGTTGGTCATTTTTCTAGAAAATGTAACCTAAATGTCATTTTTGTAAGTCCATCTCTAAGAACTCTACCTAATTATTTTTCAATCTCTGCTGCTTCCTTAGTATCTTGCTAATTTATAAATCATATTTACCATATTGTATTACCAACTATGTGTTTGAAAAACAACTCTTCAATAATAAAGATTGAGTCTAAGACAGCATTTGGAATTTTGTCAGTCCACAGTAATTGCTAAATAAATTATATATGTTTATTTCTAAGTCAGAAATATTGACTGAGAACAATCAGTGACATGATATTGAAGATATACTCCTTAAATAAAAAAGTCACAACCCAGTTGTGAAAGGTTTCTATATATGAATTTAGCTTTATTTCTGGTCATTTGAATATAGGATTGATTGATTGATTGATTGATTGTTAAAGATCTGGATTAATGACAGTGTGATTATAGGTTCATGAGAAAGACTCAGCTCTTATTGAAAATGGCAAAGAGACATTGCTACTTCTGCATTAAGTACATGCATTATTCTCTTTGAATTGATTTAGTGTTTGAAATAAATAATAATATAACACAGATGTTGTAGATGAAAATAACATAGTGTCAAGGTTTGTTCTCTGGCAGCCTTTTTTTTTTTTCTTCTTCTTCTTTTTTTAATCAGATCATCTCTTTCTGAGAAGATATAAAGACTCTTAGGCCTGGAAATTTCTATAGTCTGTTAGTTCACATCATTCTGATACCAAACCCAGTAGCCACTGCTAAAGGTTTTGAGTCCCTGATTTTAATAATAGTATTTGGCTCCCCAGAGGCCTAAAGATGAGTAGATATAGTGTAATTTTACCAGGTGCAAACTTCAGTTTTCTTATATCTCACCAAAGTGATCTAGGCTTTTAGTCATCTAAAGTCTACCCTGGTCTACTTGAAACTTGTTCTTCTCCCATTGGGAGAAAAACTTCAAGTGCTTAATAAAAAAAAAAAAAAAGAGGAGAAAGAAGATGTTTAGATTCTTTGAAGCAGGTGGATCAAACCTTGGTCATGTGGCTTTCTTTTCTTTACTTTCCAAGACCACCACCATCTCAGTGCATCATTATAAAGACTCCTGGGGAACTTCGCTTTCACAGAGACATTTAGAATGAATATATATTAAATACTGATGATGTCTTATTTTGCCCTTTTAGTTCCCTAACCTTTAGGTGGCTGTTGGTATGATGGCATAGTAAACATTTCTGTGTGTTGCATAAGAACTTTTAGATTCCATGTTTAAAACAAACATATTAGATATGCTCTGCTGAGAGCTTTTAGAGGTCCACAAAAGAAATCATTGTACTATGAGTTTTATTTAAAAGTGTCACTCAACCTATTCTTGATCATATTATTCAAACTTGTGTCGAATGATTCCAAATTGTCATTGAATATCTTCTGTGGCAATGTAAATTTTTTCATACAGTGATTCTAATCCTTGAAAGGGAGTTTTATTGGATTTATTGGGAATTTAAATGTAAAATCTAAAAGGGGTCAAATCAAAATTTTTACAAGTCAGGCACAACTCATGTGCCTTTTGGCTAAATAAAGATGAAAATGTTGAATCTAGTTGGGTTATGATCAATCCAATATGCATGAACATCTTTATAAAGTACAAAATCTTTAAAATTAAAAACTACATATTACGGGAAATATTTCTTTTTATAAGTGTATTTCTCAATGTGATACCAACTTCTTGGAAACATAGTTTATGGCATATAAACAATCATAGAGTATCGTGTTTATCTTTTCATGTCCTGTATTAACATTTACATTGATTCTCTCTGGTTTAAGTAAGATCCCAATTTAATGAAGGTAATACCTGTTTGCAACTTTGACTTCTTCAACATAAGTCCTCATGATTATAAAACCTATGATTCTGAAAACCTATGATTTATTAAAGATTGTGTTTCATAATCGAGCTGATCACTGATATTCTGGAGTAATGAAACCAAACTTGTGAAAACATTGTTTATTCTGGTGGATTGAGAAGATTATGGTAAGATATGTAAACTCAGAATAATTTAAATAACCTAAGGAAATAATTATTTTCTAATTTAAATATTATATGTATTATTTTTAAAAGGGGTAATTTTTTATTGTGGTTGGGACTGGCATCTTCACAATGTCTTCTCTTTCTTTATCATGTGGAAGATCCTCCAATGACTTGAAGTTCCCGAGTGCTCTCCAGTTCTTCAGTTCCTTCTATCTGCAGGGACGAGTGGCTTATATGGTTGAGTTAGAGGAAGGAGCTGAGTAATCATAACCAGTCTCTCTCTCCTTCCTTCTACAGTAAGCTACTCTGCCATAGGAAAGGTGTATTTTGCTCTGCACCTTCATACTCTGGATTGTAACGGGCAACACTCCATGCAAGTGAGGATATATAGCACTGCATGTGGGTAGGTGATGGGGGACATATGTCGAATTCTAGAGTTCAGAATTGGAAAAATCTCTTGTGTATATACGTTATATTTTTGAGTTTCTTTTATAGTAATAATGTGATATTTTGGTCTTTCTGCTGCTTCACTGTTATTTTTCAACTAGTTCTGACTTCCCATAGGGTTTAAAAGGTATGCTACCTGTTAGACCTCTGTAGGCTTTCTAAGGAAACAATGGAAAATTCAACAAAACTGTTGAGATTTTGGATGGATTTTTTAATTTTTTTTTATCTTATGTCTTGATATGTATGTATACTTCTGTCCTTAATTAACTGAATGAATAAAAAATGCAAATATCAAATGAAGAAAAACATATGGTTGGAACTGTTGATAGAAGAGACAAAAGCTTTCAGCTCTTCAACTTTAGAAGAAATAGGGGGAAACTGATTATTGTGATATGTTACAGAAAGAAGAAAAGTATATGTGAGATGTACTTAGCTTCCAGCTAGCTTTGCTGCTCTGGGTAAAATCTGTATGTGACAGAGACTTGCTGGATGATACTCAGCCAGTTTCCTCTTTTGAGCACTCAGAAAAATCTACCTTTCTAGGTCTCCCTTTCAGATAAGTTGCAGTCATGTGAATGAGTTCTGGTCAGAGAGATGTGAGTAAACACATTGTTTGACCACTTCCAGTCCTGCTTCTGTTTCTTTTTCAGTGCCCTCAAGTGGCTGTTTCTGTTTCAGTGCCCTCAAGTGTCTTGGTTATGTCTTGGGCTTACTTCTGTTATCCGTGGAAGGATGGTCTGGTGAGGTCTTAGCCATTAAAAACAGTCAACTTTTAAATGGGTGTATAATTTTGTAAGTTACTATTTCTAGGAAATTTTATCCTCTGAAATTTCCTATTATTACAGTTTCCTAGGGTCGTGATTCTTAATATTTAAAAAACTAATAATGCATTAATTTCATACTTACCTGCGTTGTTATAATCACTAATGGTTGTTCTAATTTGATATATAATCCTTTCCTGCATATAGAAGAATGATATAAAATGTCTACACTGTGGTTGAAAAAGTAAAGGGTATATCAGCAGTCACAACATCAGTATACTTTACACAAAGAAATTTTTCCATGGATGCATTTCAGAAATAGAAATCAAATCTCAAAATTAAGTGAAGCATCAAAAAGATTTGAACATACAGAGAGACCTGCAAGAGATAGAAGATAAAGCTGTTCAATTTGTCGTGGACAAAATAGTACAGTTTGTTAGCTATTTTCTAAATACATTTTATAGTTAAATGGCTAAATATTTTATCGTTTATTTCTCTTGCTAGAAAATCTATTTGAGAAAACACACACACATGTATTAGAAGTTGTCTAGGATACATCTTTTTTTTTTTTTTTTTTTTTTTTTTTTGAGATGGAGTCTGGCTTTGTCGCCCAGGATGGAGTGCAGTGGCACAATCTCAGCTCACTGCAAGCTCCGCCTCCCGAGTTCACGCCATTCTCCTGCCTCAGCCTCTCAAGTAGCTGGGACTACAGGCGCCCGCCACCACGCCTGGCTAATTTTTTGTATTTTTAGTAGAGATGGGGTTTCACTGTGTTAGCCAGGATGGCATCGATCTCCTGACCTCATAATCTTACCTCCTCAGCCTCCCAAAGTGCTGGGATTACAGGCGTGAGCTACCACGCCTGGCCAAAGCTAAGCATCTTTAACTGACTTTTCCACTGGGCTTCTCCTGACCTCATAATCCGCCCGCCTCTGCTACCCATTCTTTATTTTAATAAGGATACCATGCCCCAGACTTGATTCATCCCTGAAACATGGCTACAGTTTGGTTTCTTCTTTCCCCATGATTCTGCTAAGTATTTTCTATCAAGGTCAGCTCTTCCAACATTCTATCCCTGCTGAAAGCCTTTCTTACCTTCACTTTCCTGATTTTCCTTTGATTTCTAAGACTTTTATCTTTTCATTACCCTTCATGATCCCTCTTCCTCTGCTGGCTCCCTAAAAGAGGTGGGGATCCACAGACCCCTATTCTCAGATAATTTTTTTTTCATATTCTGCTCTATGCAACTGCAACCTCAATCTCGGGACATAAAAAACACTTTGGCATGTTCTCCCCCAAACTTGCTTCTACAATTGAATTTTCTCTCTCAAATAAACATCTTACTGAAAGGAAAAAAATATATATTGAAACAGAAGGTGAGAGCTATTATGAAAGGATTAAAATTTCCCTTTCTGCTTATCTCTGGAATCCTGCACTTGCTAATTCTGCTGCCTTGGATAAGCCAGGTAGCAATATTTGTTTATTCTGAACTAATCTCTGAATAGCTTTTTTTAACACTCTCCCGTGTCTTTAAGTCTTCCATATTCTACTGAAATATTTAATCACTTTATTCATATATCTGAATCTTTTAGTAAGTGATTTTCTAGCACAGATCCTCGTACATATTATGCACCCGCTTCCCTCTCTCCCCCATCCTGTCTTCCTGTATTAGTTTGCTAGGGCTGCCTTAACTAACTATGCCCCCTTCTGAATATGTACCCAAAGGAGGTGAAATCACCACCTCATAAAGGTATCTGCATTCCCATGTTAATTGCAGCATTATTCACAATAGACTAGATACTGAAACAACCTAAGTGTCCATCAGTGCACAAATAGATAAAGAAAATGTGGTAATACATATACAATAATATTTTACTGTTGTTTTTCACCTTTAAAAAGGAGATCCTATCTGACAAGGTGGTGTGCCCTGTAGTTCCAGCTACATGGGAGGCTGAAGCATGAGGATCATTTGAGGCCAGGAGTTCAGGACTCTAGTGCACTATGATTGTGCTTGTGAATAGCACTGCACTCAAGCCTGTGCAACAAAGGGAGACCTTGTCTATAAAAAAAGAAAAAAAAAATTGTAGATCTTGCCATTTATTGCAACATGGATGAACATGGAGGACATCATGCTAAGTGAAATAAGCCAGATACAGAAATAAAAATATTACCTGATCTCACTTTTATATAGAATATAATTCAACTATACAGAAATAGAGAACAAAGCAGCATTTACCATGGGTGAGAGGGAGCAGAAAGATAAAGCTGTTCAATTTGTCGTGGACAAAATAGTACAGTTTGTTAGCTATTTTCTAAATACATTTTATAGTTAAATGGCTAAATATTTTATC
>NW_012099677.1:104136-109305 GCF_000951045.1 Mandrillus leucophaeus
GAGACCTTGTCTATAAAAAAAGAAAAAAAAAATTGTAGATCTTGCCATTTATTGCAACATGGATGAACATGGAGGACATCATGCTAAGTGAAATAAGCCAGATACAGAAATAAAAATATTACCTGATCTCACTTTTATATAGAATATAATTCAACTATACAGAAATAGAGAACAAAGCAGCATTTACCATGGGTGAGAGGGAGCAGAGGAAAAGAGGAGATATGGGTCAAAGGATATAAAATAGCAGATGTGTAGGATGAACACATTTAGAGATCTAATGTACAACAAAGGACTAATAAAATTGTATTAGAGATTTTTGTCAAATAAGATTTTAGTTGCTCTTGTCAAAAAAGTAAGTAACTATGTGAGATGATTTGTATGTTATTTTGCCTCACTACAGAAACCGTCTTAGTATCTGTATGTATTTCATAACATCATCTTGTAAACGTCAAATATGGATAATATAATTATTTTAAAATATACAATATCGTTTTAATCTTTGTATGGAGTGCTCCTCAAAATACAGAAATGACATTAGGTTTAGCTATATGACAATCAATGGGGTTGACAGATGTCAAAGGCTTATCCTGTTGTAATGTCACTTAGTTAATGGTAAAGAGCTTTGTGGATTCCTATTAAATGTTTTATCATGTGTATCTTTTATTAGTTGCAAGTTATTCGAACTTAAAATTCACGTGGATTTTTACTTTGGCTTTAGGCAGTTTGTAAGATAAATTGGTACAGGTTTTACATACTCACCTTCAGGGCTAAGTAGGTATCAGGTTTTGTAATGTAATGGCTCTGATTTCTTTTATAGTTTATATGTAAAGCTTAAACTGATAGGTCTAGGAGTCTTGTTTGTCATATAAACTACATTAGCCTTTGCATTTGTGGATAAAGCAGACATTGATGATAATACATACTGAAGTATATTTTTGGATAGCAAAGTAGACCCTTTAAAATAATTAATTTTGATATTATTAGTGTATTTATATGTACATATGTGATTTTCTAATTTTTATATAATGCCTTATAATTTACAGAATCTTTATACTTTTTTCCTCTGATTTGCATAACATAGACATGGTTCTGTTTTATAGTTTAGAAAATTGGATGTTGAACAAATTTAAAATAAAAATGCAGCTCACAAATAGGAAGTATCACAGCTAGGATAACTACTTAACCCTACAAAATTAAAGTCTTACAGAATTAAAGTCCATTGCTTTTTTCACACATTATATTGTGACGTGTTTATGCACACACACATCTGCAAGCATGTGTATGTACCTGTACATGTAAGTTTGAAGAGAGAAGATACGGACTTTTTTTATTCTTGGGAATGAATCATAGGATTGAAATTTCAAATTAAACCAAATTAAGGGATTTTTATTGAAGTCAAACTTTATTCTTCATCACAAGCACTGAAAAACAAAATATTCTTTAGCTTCTGTCCCCAGTTCTAGTCCTCATATACTGTCCAGGTAAGGGTTATTATTGTCACACATATATATGACTTATAAAGGAACAAACTAAAGCAGAAATTTGGGACAGAAAAACGGAAAAATAATCATAAAGAATTGAAACTTACTGGGAAGAATAATTAATTATGTAAGTATTATCAAAATTATTCCTGACTTGAAAATCTTATTATAGCTTTATTTCTGTATTTATAAGGAATATCCAAAAGCATTACTGTTTCGATTTTATTGAAGGTATTTAAATATTTAAGCAAATGAATGAATAGTGAAATATATTAGAATATTCAGCAAAAAAATAGAACTTAACGTAACATTAGTGTTTAGAATTTTCTAAACACAAGTGGCCTTATTAATAACAAGGCATCTGAGAATGCCATTTATTTACAATCAATGGATTCAATCAATATATGTTTCAGTTTCTTTTTACCAAAGAAGATTGTGAGAAAAGCTACATGGTTAGAGATGTCCTTTGTGGCCATTTGCTAGATTTACTATGACATGTTTGTGCATAAACATTTAGGCTGAAAAATGAAACCTAAGCAGACTTGCTCAGTGAACTCTACTTATCTTGTTAATGATTTTCTAAGTTTATGCATAGTTTTGAAAATTAAATGGATGTTCTATTGAAGGTACTTTTAGTTAGGGTCTCTGTCACATGTGGACTCTTTAGTCCCCAACAAGTATTTTAAATAGCATGAATGGATGTTTGTTTCTAATATGTAAACCATACTATTATTCACCATTAAGCATTTGACCATTTCTTCTTAAGCTCCTCCAGCAAGTTGGCTTCTCTTCTCTTTAACTAAAATTCATCATTTTGCAATTTTTTGCTATTGATCATTTTTTGCTTTTGCCATACTTCTTGGATGCTCAAGGTCCCAAAGCCAAATTTCCCATCCCACCAAACCTGCTCTTTCGCTTTCATTTCCTGTCACAGTTAATATAATCACAAGTATTCAGTAATCCATAGTAGACAGTTTGATATGATCCTACATACAATCTTGTCTGCCATTCCCTATATTCTAAGATGTGCAGATTTTATTTGAGGCATGAGAGGAGGAAACTTGCTGAGAAAGGAAACCTGTCTTCATCCTGTCTTCTTTATTTTTCATTAATTTTTGCCTCACCCTGTATCTCTACTCTTTTCTTTTCTCTGTAATGCACAGATTCTATCTTTCCTGTTTCCTGACCCTCTTGAAGTCAGCTGGTCCTGAAATGAAATCTGGGCTTATCCGAAGGGAAGGAGACCCGTAGTAGGTTTTAACCTGTGATTTCTGCCTAGTTCGGCAGAATGCTTTATTGTTATTTGGGGCACAAACACAGCCGATAATAAAGATGACCTTACTTTGTGTTGTCCTTGCATCTTATAAATTTGGGGATGTAATAGGAAACAAATGGTGACTGAGTAATGCTAGATTCAAATATTTCTGGGTCCCTTAACCATAGTACTGTCAAGAACTATAAATATCTTAGATGTTGCCCCACTTGTGTACTAACAAGTTAGCCTGCCACATTTGTATGGATGTTGTCAGAATACATAAAGCTCCTGGGTCATTAACGAAGGACTTTATTACTCATAGTAGTAGCAGTAGCCAGAGTATTAGCATTTGTGCCAATTCACTAAATTCCAGGTCCCACAGGTGTTTTGAAATGGACTACATGATTTCTGACCATGCAGTGGGTTATGTTACAAAAGATGAACCTTAAGTTTAGGCAACCTGAATGTTTTAAAATTGGCAGCAAGCTGATTGACTCTGTCCCAAGAGAAGATATGATATTTGTCACATTAATTAATTAACAAACATTCCCTTTGCTTCAGAACGAGACTATTTCTGTCCTCTGAGGCTGTTTCCTACATACTGTTGACCCTTGAATAACATGGGCTTGAACTACATAGGCCCATTTATACATTTTTTAAACAAAATACACATGGAAAACACAGTACACACAGGATGTGAAACCTGCTTATAGTGAGGACCAAATTTTTGTATATGCGAATTCCTCACAGTTATGGGTTGAGTATACATAGGAGTCTGGTACCAACCTGTAATTTATACCAAAAGACCACAGTCAACATCTTCAAAAAATTAGTCTGGAATAAAAGCAATCAATACCTTTTCTCCTAAGGAGTACAGAAACATGAGAGGATATCTAATATTCTAATACAGGTTGGGCATCTCAGATCTGAAAATCCAAAATCTGAAATGCTCCAAAATAGGTTACTTTTTGAGTGCTGACATGGTGCTTAAAGAAAACGCTCACTGAAATGTTTTGCAGATTTTTAGGTTTGGGATTCTCATCTGTTAAGTATAATGCAAATATTTCTAAACCAAAAAAGGCCCAAATCCAAAACTCTTCTGGTCCCAACCAGTTTTGGACACAGGATACTCGACTTGTAATATCCAGTTTACCTCATTGCATAAAGCTACTTTCCAAGGATTTCATAAATCAGTTCTTTGCTAAGCAAAATCATTGTTGCAGTCTTAGTTTTAGCACTGACATATTACAGTGCCTTCCAACTGACCTTTGATATCACTTCATCCTCTTTTAGTAAGTTTCCAATAATTTTATACTGTTTCGTGTCATAATCCATTTGTGTTGTTACAAAGGAATGCCTGAGGCATGATCATTTATAAACAAAAGAGGTTTATTTGGCTCACAGGTCTGCAAGCTGTGCAAGGAACATGGCACCAGCAACTGCATCTGGTGAGGGCCTCAAGCTGCTTCCATTCATAGTGTAAGGGAATGGGGACCTGGGGTGTGTGGATCACGTGAGAGAAGCAAGCAGAGCAGAGGGGAAGGCAGGCACTTTTTAACAACCAGCTGTCATGTGAATTAATAGAGTGAGAACTTATTTGTTACCACAAGGAAGGCACCAAGTCATTCTTGGGACAAGTGCCCCCATCATCCAAACACCTGCCATTAGGCCCTCCAAAATTTGGGACTGAATTTCAGCATAATGTTTGTGGGGACAAACATCAAAAGTATAGCACTTGGTATGTAGGAAGTACCAAATAAATGCTAGTTATAGCTGTTTCTCAGTTACAAATCTGATCTTGCCAGTTCCCTCCAGTATTCCATCTTAAACTTACTTTTATATAAAGTCTTTTATGGTTCAGCTATGGCTACCTCTTCTGCACTCCTGACCTGCATTGGATAGCCTCAGTGGATGCTTCAAACATCTCAAGCTCATAACATCTTATACAAATCTGGTTCTCCTCCCTCCTTTCCCCCACCCACAACATGCACACTCATTCTCTCACAGTGCTACTGTTGTGAGTGAATTTTATGCAACTACCAGTGGTGCAAATCAAAACATAGAAGTCTTTTATTATATGTTCCTCTTTTTTGCCCATTCGTGTTTTGAAGTTTATCTTCTAAAATATATCAACTTATTTCACTTCTCTCCATTACCACTCTAGTCCAAATCATCATTAGCTCCTCTCTTTCCTGAAACATTGCACTGGCCTCCTCTCTGTATTATCCCTGCCCTCCCACTGCCCCCATATGTATTTCAGTTTTTCTAGGTAAATACGCTTGTGTTAACTTATAACAACCCCATCAAAAAGTGGGCAAAGGATATGAACAGACATTTCTCAAAAGAAGACATTCATACAGCCAACAGACACATGAAAAAACGCTCTTCATCACTGGCCATCAGAGAAATGCAAATCAAAACCACAATGAGATA
>NW_012099677.1:110303-112474 GCF_000951045.1 Mandrillus leucophaeus
ATGAGGATGAAGACAAAACTCCTTACCACATCCTAAAAATACCTGTAAGATGTTTTTCCTGGATACTTCTCTACTCTCATCCCACTCTTGCTTCCCCTGGCTCCTTCTACTGCAGATTCACTTCACTGGTCCTTCAACAGATATTGCTGAACAATAATTGTATTCCATGAGCTGAGGTTATAGCAGTAAACAAAGACAGAAAACATTCATGTCCTCAGAGATTGCATTCTTTTGAGGAAAGACAGACAATAAATAATAAAATACAATCAATTATAGTTGCTGTGACCTTTTCTGCCATAAGCTGATCACACATGTTGTTTTCACTTCCTGGAATGAATTTTCATACCCTTTTCACACAGTTATCTCATCCCTCATTTCTCAGATCAGGGATCCCTTGCTTGAGATAGCCTCTTCTGAAATCATAGACTGAACCCATTCACTCTAAACTCTCACAGAACCACATACTTTTCTTTAGTGGCACTTATCATGATCATGACTTTATATTGAGTTATGTATTAATAGATTTATATTTGTCTTACCCAGCAGACCATAAAGAATTACTTTGGTTTTCCTTTTCCATAACATATCTTGGGCCTAGGATGAATGCCACATAGCCGTAAACTACTCGATGCTGGAGACTTTGTTCTGTTTTTGATTCACTGATGTGTCCCAATCAGCTAGTCAGTAGGGAGAAAAAACAATCTCTCTCCCTGTTTCTCTCTTTCTGTATTATATAGCATAATACTTTTGTCTTATGATTGCATATGATGTATTGTGTGAGTATACTGAAAATATTTTAAAAGGAAACTGGGAAAATTGAGCAATGTCTTAGATATATAAAGATAACAACTTTTGAGGTTAAGGATGTTACACAGTTTCTATGTTTTTATGTTACCAACAGATGATGAGTTGGATTGGAAGGTCAATTATTAGTCACAGTTGGTGTGGGAGTCTCTAAGAACACAGTTGCTAAAGAATTCATTTCAAAATTCTCATTTACTGATTACACATATTTGAGAATGGTATAACGTGTTTTAAACTACTATTTTCAATTAAAATAGAATTTGTATACTTGTTTGAAGTGCATAGTCAGAATAAATACAAGTCCTATACCCAATTCCAATTTCTCTGTAAGATTATTTTCACATATTGCTTGAAAACTACTTTTTAAAAAATGAATATTTATTGGTTCTTCATTTAAATAATTACATAGAGTTTTTAACCCTAAAGGTTATTTAAAGATAATTTTTACATATCCATAAAAATAAATATTTCTGAAATCCAGGAGATACATTTCATATGCTCTAAATATTTATGTCTTTAATCTTATGAATGTGTATAACTTTAAATTCTGTAAACATTGACGTGTCTATTGTCATGTCAATACTCTACTGATGATGATCTATTTTCAATAAAAATGAATATTATCTATCTTTAATAAAAATGATTTATTTGCCCCATTAGCTTAAGGTATTAGGCACAAATTACTTTATAATAGTGTCTGGTGTTTTAAAGTCATGGAACAAATTATTTTATCCTTCTAACCAAATTTTTTCCAAAGCAAAAGTAAAACTTTGAATTTGCAAATTAGTTTTGTAAGAAGCATGTGTTTTTCTACGTGTAGCTCACTGTCTTCTATTACTTATATACTTGGTAGATTTCATTTATGAAATTTGTTAGAAGTATGTATTTTCTATGTGTACCTCATTGTCTCCTATTTATACACTAGGTAAATTTCATTTATGTACAGTCTTAAAATACTTTGGATATTTTAATAAAAACTACACACTAATGTTCTAAACATGTTAAATGATTCACAAACCCTTCTTACAACTTTCAAAATGCCTTTCAAATGTCTGCCACATCTGCTACATTTTAATTATACCTGTTCTGTTCTATTTTTGTATAAGTTTTCTTTCTTCTGTTTATATTAGCATTAGAATTCTTGTCCCTACTCTAAAATCTGTATTTATAAATTCATGGACTTTGTCTCCACTAGACACACTGGAGGGATTTCATGTTTATTAGTCTGAAAAACTGGGCTCAGGAAAGCTCATTTTAATGCTTAGCGTGATAAATAGTTGAATTGGCAAATAGCATGTCTTACAAGAAGGGTAAACTCCTTCAAGACCCATTATCGCTAGAAGCAGTGTTCTTAGAGTAATTTTAAG
>NW_012099677.1:112524-115257 GCF_000951045.1 Mandrillus leucophaeus
TTGTCTTATGATTGCATATGATGTATTGTGTGAGTATACTGAAAATATTTTAAAAGGAAACTGGGAAAATTGAGCAATGTCTTAGATATATAAAGATAACAACTGTTGAGGTTAAGGATGTTACACAGTTTCTATGTTTTTATGTTACCAACAGATGATGAGTTGGATTGGAAGGTCAATTATTAGTCACAGTTGGTGTGGGAGTCTCTAAGAACACAGTTGCTAAAGAATTCATTTCAAAATTCTCATTTACTGATTACACATATTTGAGAATGGTATAACGTGTTTTAAACTACTATTTTCAATTAAAATAGAATTTGTATACTTGTTTGAAGTGCATAGTCAGAATAAATACAAGTCCTATACCCAATTCCAATTTCTCTGTAAGATTATTTTCACATATTGCTTGAAAACTACTTTTTAAAAAATGAATATTTATTGGTTCTTCATTTAAATAATTACATAGAGTTTTTAACCCTAAAGGTTATTTAAAGATAATTTTTACATATCCATAAAAATAAATATTTCTGAAATCCAGGAGATACATTTCATATGCTCTAAATATTTATGTCTTTAATCTTATGAATGTGTATAACTTTAAATTCTGTAAACATTGACGTGTCTATTGTCATGTCAATACTCTACTGATGATGATCTATTTTCAATAAAAATGAATATTATCTATCTTTAATAAAAATGATTTATTTGCCCCATTAGCTTAAGGTATTAGGCACAAATTACTTTATAATAGTGTCTGGTGTTTTAAAGTCATGGAACAAATTATTTTATCCTTCTAACCAAATTTTTTCCAAAGCAAAAGTAAAACTTTGAATTTGCAAATTAGTTTTGTAAGAAGCATGTGTTTTTCTACGTGTAGCTCACTGTCTTCTATTACTTATATACTTGGTAGATTTCATTTATGAAATTTGTTAGAAGTATGTATTTTCTATGTGTACCTCATTGTCTCCTATTTATACACTAGGTAAATTTCATTTATGTACAGTCTTAAAATACTTTGGGTATTTTAATAAAAACTACACACTAATGTTCTAAACATGTTAAATGATTCACAAACCCTTCTTACAACTTTCAAAATGCCTTTCAAATGTCTGCCACATCTGCTACATTTTAATTATACCTGTTCTGTTCTATTTTTGTATAAGTTTTCTTTCTTCTGTTTATATTAGCATTAGAATTCTTGTCCCTACTCTAAAATCTGTATTTATAAATTCATGGACTTTGTCTCCACTAGACACACTGGAGGGATTTCATGTTTATTAGTCTGAAAAACTGGGCTCAGGAAAGCTCATTTTAATGCTTAGCGTGATAAATAGTTGAATTGGCAAATAGCATGTCTTACAAGAAGGGTAAACTCCTTCAAGACCCATTATCGCTAGAAGCAGTGTTCTTAGAGTAATTTTAAGAAACAGTTTCTGTAGATGATTGGTGATGTATTGTATATAATACCAGTTAAAATTCATGCTGATTTGAATGTAACCATAGGTTTTCCTCAGTAAAATACAGGTTTTCACAAATATTGTTTGATCTGTGTTCAAAATTGAGTTTGCAAGTTTTAACTTGATACCACAGTACATATCTTTATCCCATTTGTGTCAGCTTGTGATGGAATATTAGGGACTACATAAGACTGTTAAATTTACTATATATGACAAATTCATTTACTATAATGTAATACCCATTTTTGAAGGGAAATCTTCATGTTCTATATCTTGTTCTGAAATTTTCCAGAAGATTTAAAGGTTAGTTGCTCTACTTACTGTGCAACTTCTTTTGTTAGTGTGATTTTTATACTGCATGATATACTCATTTTTATACTGCCCTGTGATTTTTATACTGCAGTGCTAGAGAGCAAAGTAGATTATAGAATGAACAACATAGTACTGGTCCTATTAGACCTGGGCTAGAGGGGACATTTATGCTTTATGGGAGCTTCCTATGGTTCTGTTCTGGCTGTACCCACACCATAAGGCAAGGAGTTTCATAGGGCCCAGGTGTGAGCATGTGGAGCCAGCATTCCCCTCGTCATTCTCTAGTACATATTCTGAGCACCTGAGATCCCCCAAGTCCTTGCCTATTTGGCCCCCAAACCACCTCCAGGACCTATTTAAGTTTGTTCCTCAAGCTCATCTACCTGAGAGCAGACCTCATTGCTAGTGAATGAACATCTAAGTCTGCAGAGTTCCCAAGAAGTGGATATATGCAGGGGATGTGTGACTGAAGCTGGCAATGTGGGTTTAGTGTCCATCTTCCCAAGGATAGACCATACCACAGATGTACATACCTCAGACCTAAAAAATTCCAGGACATGAGTCTGTACGGGGAGCTTGGTGGTTTGGGAATGGATGCCCACAAAAATGTGAGCATAACCTTTTGTAGTACGGTACAGAACTGAGAGTGAGTCTAGGTCTTCCCATACCAATCTGTTCTGGCACAGGTGGAGTTCTAGAAATCTGAATTCTATAAGGCACTTTGCCTAATTGGAAGTATACTTATTGGGAAGTAATGAATGTAAAGCCAATATGAATAAGAAGGTCTATTGTCGTGATAGAAGTATGGAATTTATTTTATTTGATAGTTTGTTAACTTGGCTTATAACTCTAAATATTTCAACTTATTCTATAGGAGATTCCATTTGCACTACTACCCTAGGCTCTAAAAACGTTAGAAGTTAGCCTATACAGGGGTTTCAAATTCTGTTTTCTAAAATCAGTA
>NW_012099677.1:120977-121830 GCF_000951045.1 Mandrillus leucophaeus
TAGACTCTTATCTTGTTTATAAAAATTTTTCTCAGTATGGATTGAAGTTATAAAACTCCTGGAAAAAAACATAGAAGTATGTTTGCCACTATGGGCGAGGCAGTGGTTTCTAAAATTCTAAGATATGACCCAAAAGTTAAATGGCAAAGAAAAAAACTTAATAAATTGAACTACATCAAAATTATAATTTTGTTGGTACAAATGATATCAAGGAAGTGAAAAGAAAACATGCAGAATAGGAAAAAATATTTGCAAATTATTTTTCTGATATGGGGTTTGTATCCAAGAGTGTAAAGAACTTCTATGAGTCAGTAATAAAATGACAAATAATTCACTTAAAAATTGACAGCTGACTTGAGTAGATTTTTTTTATAGAAAGTAACAAATTTACAATGATCATGTTAATATATGCTCAACTTCATGCTCATTCTTTATTAAAGAAATGCAAATGAAATCCTCAATGAAATACCGTTGCATACATACTAGGATGGCTAAAATAAAGACAGACAATAGCAATAGCCAAGTGTCAGTGAATATGCAGAGATCCTGGAATCCTCATACATTGCTGGCGTGATTGTAAAATGGTACAGTAACATTGTAAAACATTTCACAGTTTTTCAAAATGTTAAGCATATTGCTACTGTATGACTTACTCCACTTCCAGGAATCTACTCAAGATAATGCATTAGAGGAGCTTTCTCCTTTCCAGTTGGGTGAAGGGGATATGTTTAAAGGGAAAGGATGTATAATCTTTTCCTAGAGATTAAAAGCCTACAGAATGGGAGAAAATTTTTGCAATCTACTCATCTGACAAAGGGCTAATATCCAGAACCTACAAAGAACTCAAACAAAT
>NW_012099677.1:121880-123812 GCF_000951045.1 Mandrillus leucophaeus
GTTCTAGAAATCTGAATTCTATAAGGCACTTTGCCTAATTGGAAGTATACTTATTGGGAAGTAATGAATGTAAAGCCAATATGAATAAGAAGGTCTATTGTCGTGATAGAAGTATGGAATTTATTTTATTTGATAGTTTGTTAACTTGGCTTATAACTCTAAATATTTCAACTTATTCTATAGGAGATTCCATTTGCACTACTACCCTAGGCTCTAAAAACGTTAGAAGTTAGCCTATACAGGGGTTTCAAATTCTGTTTTCTAAAATCAGTATTAACTATTTATTAGAAAATTTGACTCTTTTTATAAAGTTATTGATCCTAAAGGGAACCTTGAGGTCGTTGGCTCCACTCACTCACCCAGAATGGGAAATCACTTTCTAGAATCCATAACAGATGCTTATTCTGTCTCTGTTTTAATATTTTTAGAAACAGACAGCTCAACAACATTAAAAGCAATGTTTCTAATTGTTTAATTAATTTACATTTTAAAACATTATTTCTAATGTTTAGTTCTATTCTTTCTTTCTTCATTTATTCATGTGAAACAGGACTCAGTGCTCTCACTGGACAGCCTAAGCCAAAAATTAGTGGCAGTCTGTTTTTCCACACTGACACCTTTATTTGGGGATGAGAATTCACTGACTTTTTTTAGCTGGACTGTGCACACTTTCTGTATTGTTATCTATGTCATTCACTTTTACATTCATTCACCCAAGGTTTATCAGGTACCCAATGCCCAAGGGCTTTTTATTCATTCCTTAGTTCAGAAAAGAGTCTCTGAGCATTGTCATTATTTCACCGGATTAATTTTAATTTTACTAGAATAAAAAAATTGTAAGCCATGCTTTATAACAAATGTGTTTATTTCTCTAAGGGAGAACTTTTGTTTGATGACTAAGAAATTTCTCATTCAGCCATTGCTTCTTCCTTGAGTTTATTTTATTAAAAACTTTTGCTGATTTGGAAGAAAAATGCAATAACACTTCTTTCAAAAATATGTTGTGGGAAACAAGGAATATAGAATGCTAAGATAATATAAATCAAAATATAATTGATGTAGAAAATCCTTTAGTATCCACATAAAAATGTTAGAACTAATAAGTGAGTTTAGCAAGGTTGCAGGACACAAGTGCATACAGAAGTAAATTGTTTTTCTATACATCAACAAAAAAAGGGTTTGAAAATGAATTTTTAAAATTCCATTTATAATAGCATCAAAGGAGAAAATACTTAGGAATGAATTTAACAAATAAGTGCATGGCTTGTATACTGAAAATTATAAAACCTTATTGAAAGGCATTAATGGAGGCATAATTAAATGTAAATGCATCCCATGTTCATCATTTGAAAGACTAAATATTGTTAAGATGATAATATCCCTTATTCATCTACAGATTCAGTGAAATCCCTATAAACATTTCAGCTACTTTCTTATATAACTGACAAAATAATCTAAAAATTTGTGTGGAAATCCAAGGGACCTAAAATCACAAAAACAATTGTGAAAAGAATGAACACATTTGGAACACTCATACTTTGTGATTTAAAAATTTACTACAAAAATACAATAATAAGGAAATTGTAGCCTGGTTGCAGTCACTCACACCTGTAATCCCAGCACTTTGGGAGGCCACCATGGGAGTGAATCGCTTGAGGTCAGGAGTTCAAGAGCATCCTGGGTAACATGGTGAAATCCCGTCTCTATTAAAAATACAAAAATTAGCTGGGTGTGGTGTGGTGGCATGCGCACCTGTAATCCCAGCTTCTTGGGAGCCTGAGGTAGGAGAATCGCTTGAAATGGGAGGCAGAGGTTGCAGTGAGCTGAGATTGTGCCTCTGTACTCCAGCCTGGTCAACAGAGAGAGACTCCATCTCAAAAAAAAAAGGAAAAAAGAAAAAAGAAAGTGTAGTGTGGACGTAAGGACAGACAT
>NW_012099677.1:125363-127145 GCF_000951045.1 Mandrillus leucophaeus
CAACATGGCACAAGTATACATATGTAACAAACCTGCACGTTATGCACATGTACCCTAGAACTTAAAGTATAATAGTAATAATAAAGAATAAATAAATAAAGAAAATTTAAAAAAAAATCACCACAAACATCAAGCCCTTAAATTATATATATTAGGCCTAATTTTCAAAAACCACCCAACAAGTTAGGAAGTGGTTTCATCATTTTATATGAGATCTCAGAGCAGTTTAAAACAGTGTTGCATCACCTTCTACTTCCCAATAATTTATACACAGTAAGATGCTTTCTATAACGTGCTGAGTGAATGAAATTTTTTCATGACAAAACTGTGCCCTGGGGCAAGATGTATGTGAAGCAGGTCACATTCAGTTCTGTTTAAATACCTCCTGCTATTGACATAGTTGGAATTTTTACCTCTAATGAATAATGGCCCGCCTCTATACATTCAGAAAAATTGAGTTTTAAACACAAGGAATGCCTAATGTAATTAGATTTCTGAACATCTTGAAAATAAATTAATACAAATTCAAGCACATCTGCTTGTAGCATTTCTGTAAATTGAGTCTAAATGGTGAATGTCATTTTATGTAATTATCACAGTAAAAGTAAGATCAGGAAAAAAGTCTTTTCGTTTGAACCAAACCAATGCAGCTTGAGTTGCTGATTTTAAATATGTTGTTTTCTTTTCATTAAGATAGTAGATCTCAAGATACCTTTGGCAACAGTAAAGCATCTTATTTTTTTGCACACACATAGGACATATATTCTACTCATGCTCTGGAAATAAATGCAATTGAATTTGAATGTGATGTGATAAAATCAGAAATAACCTAGTATTGAGTACAGGTTGTTCCCAATTAATAATTCATTTAAAAAATTAGATTTATTGCTTTTTTATATCAATATCAGATCTACTGATTGATCAGATCTATTGAATAAAATAAGCTCTCTGAGAGCTTATTTTCTAATATTTTACTTGAAAAAATTAGAATGCATTGCATGTCAACCCAAAACTTTCAAACAGTTTTCTAAAATATAACCCAAATTATACTTAACCATTAACATATAAGTAACAAGAGATTATGCTAGGTTTTAAAGTGCGTAAAATGTCACTTTCTGATTACTGATCAATAAGGTTGCTAAAAAAAGTTTTTTTTAAATTTATGTCACCTCTCTTAGATGTCACTCTTTTGTTATGATTTCCAAGATGCATACATGATATTAAAATCAATCCAGATTTTAAAAATGTATTGCATTTTGTGGATATAAATATGAATTTTAAAGTTTAGTACCATGTTTTGTGGAAATAAATGTAAGTTTTCTTGTGTAAACAGCAGTCTAAAAATCATTGTATTGAGAGCTGCATATGTTTTATGAAGTTTTCATGTTAAAAACCAAGTGATATTCTTCTAGAAAGATTTATTCAGAGGGAAGGCTGATGGGTGGACCTGAGTTTAAATTTAAATTATCTATTGTAATGGGTGCCAGGAGTGAAAAATAATAGATGTGATATGGTCCTTGGCTTCAAGGAAGTCATAGTCTAATGAGGAAAACACTTGCAAATAGCACATTAAAAAGTGACGAAAGTGTTGCATGTAGAGTAGAAAGTGCTAAAGGAGACCTGGGATGGAACAATCATGTGAAATGAGCATTAAAGCTGGGCCTGCCTTAGAGATGAAGTAATCCTTCACTGATTAGAGGAAGGAGGGAAGGTCATCAGCAAAAGCCTAAGAACTTTGAGAGTATTGTTTGCTCAGAGTATGTACGAGGATAGACTGTGCCT
>NW_012099677.1:132955-133816 GCF_000951045.1 Mandrillus leucophaeus
TAGACTCTTATCTTGTTTATAAAAATTTTTCTCAGTATGGATTGAAGTTATAAAACTCCTGGAAAAAAACATAGAAGTATGTTTGCCACTATGGGTTAGGCAGTGGTTTCTGAAATTCTAAGATATGACCCAAAAGTTAAATGGCAAAGAAAAAAACTTAATAAATTGAACTACATCAAAATTATAATTTTGTTGGTGCAAATGATATCAAGGAAGTGAAAAGAAAGCATGCAGAATAGGAAAAAATATTTGCAAATTATTTTTCTGATATGGGGCTTGTATCCAAGAGTGTAAAGAACTTCTATGAGTCAGTAATACAATGACAAATAATTCACTTAAAAATTGACAGCTGACTTGAGTAGATTTTTTTTATAGAAAGTAGCAAATTTACAATGATCATGTTAATATATGCTCAACTTCATGCTCATTCTTTATTAAAGAAATGCAAATGAAACCCTCAATGAAATACCGTTGCATACATACTAGGATGGCTAAAATAAAGACAGACAATAGCAATAGCCAAGTGTCAGTGAATATGCAGAGATCCTGGAATCCTCATACATCGCTGGCGTGATTGTAAAATGGTACAGTAACATTGTAAAACATTTCCCAGTTTTTCAAAATGTTAAGCATATTGCTACTGTATGACTTACTCCACTTCCAGGAATCTACCCAAGATAATGCATTAGAGGAGCTTTCTCCTTTCGAGTTGGGTGAAGGGGATATGTTTAAAGGGAAAGGATGTATAATCTTTTCCTAGAGATTAAAAACCTACAGAATGGGAGAAAATTTTTGCAATCTACTCATCTGACAAAGGGCTAATATCCAGAACCTACAAAGAACTCAAACAAATTTACAAGA
>NW_012099677.1:140316-162502 GCF_000951045.1 Mandrillus leucophaeus
CACTGATTAGAGGAAGGAGGGAAGGTCATCAGCAAAAGCCTAAGAACTTTGAGAGTATTGTTTGCTCAGAGTATGTACGAGGATAGACTGTGCCTGTTTCAGGATGGCAAGAAAGAAGACTAGAAAGTGTTGAGAGACACAACTAGAATGGTTGATCAATTTTTAGTGACCGGATAAAAATTAGAATTTAACTTTCAACAGTGAGAAGCAGGTACATGTCAGGGTAGTGACACTCATTCATTCAACAAAGATTTGAATACTTAGTATAGCCAGGGAATAAACACAGTTCAGATACCATATTCCAACAGAAGAGAGAAATGTGGAATGCTCAGATCTGTGTTTTAGAAAGACAGCTTGGATGTGGAAGACAAGTTTTACATGGATTTTCAGGGAAACTGGTTGAAGGGGTCCTGCCTATTCAGGTGAGAATGATGGGAAAGTGAATTGAGGCAGTGAGAGAGCATCTGAGTGGAGAAGCTCCATGTGAGAGAAGCTCCAGAGATGGAATCAACAGGATTCCTTGACTACTGCATATAGAATGGGGAGTACCAGGGAGTAACTCTTGTTCATATGGCTGAGATTTCTGGTTTTGTTGTTCTTGGGTGACTTAGGAAGCTTGTGGTAAAAGAGAAGATAGTGAAAGAACAGGTTTTCGAGCTAATAGGTTTTAGAATACAGTTTGAGATGCACTGAGTTTTATTTGTATTAAACATTTTAGAGTAGAAATATAGAGTAAAATATTGAAAAAAGTATAAAACCCAGGAAGGTAGTTTGGGCTTATTGTCTAAAAAGATGAAAGATGGTAGATGTGTATTATGAAAGTGGATGAAATCAACGGGAAGTGTGCTTTGCGCAGATGACCTCAACAAAAGGATTTAGTTCCAATGTAAAAGGAAATGGGAAAATGTTATCTGGTTGAAACAACTGCAGTACTGATGGTCTCAAGAATTTAGAAAAAGGTTCAGGAAGGCAATGAACCAGAGTAGCCCTACTGAGGTGTAGGGGGAAACTTCATACTGTGGCCACATCTTCTTCACCTGTTCTCTCATAAATCCACTCTAATGAGTGTCTAAAATTATTCTTATAAAGATACGTGGCATCTTTCACCTTGCCAACGCCAATAGTCAAAACTCAGCTTTCATTTAACTATACTTCTCAATAGGATGAGTCAGTTGATTTCTTTCTTTTTCTTAAGATACTTTCTGCACTTGAATCTTGTGATCTACATTTTCCTGATTTTCTTCCTCTTGCACTCATTGCCCCTTCTTACTTCATTTGCTGGATTCTCATTCTCTTTCTGAGCTTTACATATTAGAGTATCACTGGCCTTGGTCCTTGGCGATCTTCCTTCCTCTATTCCACTCCTATAAATTTGAGCATCAATCATATGCTAATGACACAAACATTTATGTAAACCCCAATCTTTTCCTTAGTCTCCAGAATTCCTTATCCAACTCCTGATTCTACATCTCTGATTAGGTCTCACCTAAATGTAGCCAAAGTACAACTTATATTTTTCCCAGTCAAGCCTGTTCTTCTGCTAGTCATTTTTAGATCTATAAATGTTGCTACTCCTCACCTACTTACTCAAGCCAGAAACCTGAGAGTCACTGCTGATTTCCCCCCTTTTTCTTAGACTTCCATTCTATCTACAGCAAACCTCTACCTTCAAAATAATCCAGCCAATTTGTAGACCTTTACCTCTAACACTATATCCTTCAGCATATCTCACCTGGTCTAGTGCAACTGCCTCACAACTGGTCTTCCTGCCTCCACTCAAATCAGATGAAAACTGTGCTAAAATTATTCAAAATTTTACCATTGTACTTAAAAGAAAATAAAACTTCTGTCTTATGATGTTAGTTATTGTTGCACAATAAATTACCTCAAAACCTAAGAGCTGAAAATGGCAAATGCTTACTATCTGGCTGTTTCCATAGGTAAGGAATTTTTGAAAAGCCTAGATGCACAGTTCTGGCTCAGGGTCTCTTAAGAAGTGGTGGTCACTGAAAAACCTTAATGTTGAGAGAGGACTTATGTCTAAGGTGTCTCCCTCACATTCTTGTTAGCAAAAGGCTTCAGTTTCTCACAACATGGACCTCTACATAGGGCTGGTTGAATGTTCTCAGGACATGGTACCTGCCTTCCCTCTGACACATGTTCTGTTTCTTTCTTGTTCCTTTTTTTTATTTTTGTTTTTTTTGTTTGTTTGTTTCTTGGAGACAGTCTTGTTCTGTCACCCAGGCTGGAGTGGTCAGTAGCACAATCTTGGCTCACTGCAACCTCCGCCTCCCGTGTTCAAGCAATTCTCCTGCCTTAGCCCCCTGAGTAGATGGGATTACAGGCACATGCCACCATACGTGGCTAATCTTTTGTATTTTCAGTAGAGACAGGGTTTCACCATGTTGGTCACACTGGTTTTGAACTCCTGACCTCAAGTGATCCACCTTCCCCAGCCTCTCAAAGTGCCAGGATTACAGGTGTGAGCCACCTCACCCAGCCTACAGACATGTGTTCTAAGAGAAAGAGTGAAAAGGGAACCACAGTGTTTCTAATGACCTATTCTCAGAAATGGTAGATTTTCTATGCCTTTCTCCCACATTCATGCCACACTAAACACATCACCCTTCTACCAATTTCTTAAATGTACCAAATTCTTTCCAGCCTGAGATGTCTTGCACTTTCTGTTTCATTTACCTTGAAAATTCTACCCCAGATCTTCATGTAGTTATTTCCCATACTTAATTCATGTCTCTAGTCAAGGATGACTTTCTTAAACAGGCCATTTTTAATCATTCTTATCTAAACATCACTCGCTTCTCACCATTTTATATGCCATTACCCCCTTTCATGTTTTTCAAAACATTTATTTTCATTTGTGACAACATGGATGGACCTGGAGGACATTATGCTACGTGTCACAGAAGGACAATCACTACATGATTCCACTTACATCTGATATATAAAGTAGTCAAATACATGGAAGCAGAGAATAGAATTGTGATTACCAGGGGCTGGAGCAAGGGAGAAATCAGTAATTGTTGCTCAATGGATATAGTGTTTATTATACAAGATGGTAAGTTCTAGAGACCTGCTTGATATGATTTGGATATTTGTGCTCTCCCAGTCTCATTTCGAAATAGAATCCCCAGTGTTGAAAGTGGAGCCATGGAGCCTAGTGGCAGGTGTTTGGGTCATGAGGGCAGACCCCTCATGAATGAATTCATGCTATCTCCATGGTAATGAGTGAGTTCTTGGTCTGGTAGTTCACCTGAGGGCTGGTTGTTTAAAGAGGCCTGGTCCCTCCTCCTCTCTCTCTTGCTCCTTGTCTCACCATGTGACATGCTGGCTCCCCTTCCTTTTCTCCATGACCACAAGCTTTCTGGGTCTCGCCAAAAGCCAAGCAGATACTGGCACCGTGTTTCTACCATGTGCAATCATGAGCCAAGTAAACCTCTTTTCTTTATAAATTACCCAGCCTCAGGTATTCTTTTACAGCAATGCAAATAGACAAATATACTGCTGTGCAACATAGTACTTATAGTTAACAATACAGTATTGTGTACTTTAAAATATGTTAAGAGGATAGATTTCACCTTAAGTATTCTTAACACAAAGAGCCAACAACCCCCCTTCCCTCCAAAAAATTAAAACAAACCGAAGCATACACACAAAAGAACACAGGAAAAATTTTTAGAAATGATGAATATATTTAGTATACTAGTTGCAGTGATGGTGTCATGGCTGTATGCATATGTTAAAAGTCATCAAAATATAATAAAAATATGTTCAGTATTTTGTATATAAACTTACATAGTAAAACTTTTAAAAAATCCTTCTCTGAATTACATTATAATTTACCGATTCATTTACTTTCTACCTCACTAGACTATAAGATTGAATAAGGCACAGATTTTGCTTCACCACATTTTTCAGTTTCTGGGATGGTGCCTGGGACATAGTAGGCCTTCAATAAATAATTATTGAATGAAAGAGTACATAAGTAAGAATGTGAATCATTGATATAATGGTTCAGAACCTGTGCTTTATAATTCAGATCTCTTACTTTCCTTGCTGTACAATTGGGGAAATTAATATGCAGGTTTTCCTTTTGTATAATGTACGTAATATTTGTGTGTATTGTCGTGGGTTAATATGAAGATGGAATGATATAATGCATACAAATCACTTGAGCAATTCGTTGCACCAGGTGCAAGTTTAAGGCAACTTGATGTTGTCTTTGTCAGCATGATGGACTGTGGAACTCTGACACACAAAGTGGAATATCAATATAAGATCTGCTACTTTTCTTTTGTAATGTGATTATGGTTGCTTAGCAAGGAGAAATATGTGTCCTGAATTTTTTTTTGTTGTGTTGAGATCTATGTGTATTTCACTTAGCAAGATCTAATTGAAAACACTGAATACATTCAGAGAAAGGGACCCAAATGGGACAACTACATGTAGATATATATGGAATGAGTATCAATAAAATATTTTATTCTTTTTAAAAAAACCCATTAAAGTTCTTAACGTTAAAATTTAAGAATTTATGTCTGAGTCTCAACACAGTTAAAAATAAATAAATCTTACCTCTTGCCTTTTGTGAAGTAGCACTGCTTAATGTTAGACGACAATACTATCCAAAAGATTCCAACATTTTTTTGATGATGGTTTCAGAAAATTTATACCACACCCTATTCTTATCATCACCATAGCTGCATTTTTCTCCTTCATTTTGTCCTATTTCTTATTTAAATGAATATATATGATATTCTTGGCATTTATATAATGATATTAGTCTGATAAAGGACACATTCAAATGTAAATCATGGGTATACCGTCATTTATTAACAGTCTACTTAAAGACAAGGTATAAGCTTGTGAAATACATGACATTGACTGTCATGATGTTTGGTTTTAATGATACAAAAATTCAGTAAAGTCTAGTGTCCAGCCCCCAAATGCAAGTAAATAAAATGATAATAGCTAGTATATGTCATGCTCTTATTGTGTACCAAATGCTATTCTACGTACTTTTGAAAATTTGACTCACTTAATCCTTACAACAGTTTTATGAGGCTATTATTCCCATTTTAAACTAAGCAATGTGATGCAGAAAACTTAAGTAAACTAAGTAAATGAACTAGAATATGTACAGAAATTGATCATTGCCTAATACATAGAAAATGCTTAGAAAGCAATAACTGTCATCATCTTGTTGGCAAGTGTCACACAGTTAACAAGTGGCAGATACAATACTGTATCCGGAAGCCTGCATTCTTAAGAAGATACTAGGATGCCCCTCATAAGATTTGATTCCCATATTAAGGTGAATGGGTGGAAAAGAACAACAGAAGCCCAGAAAACTTAAGTGACTTGTTCAAGGCCACTGTGTTAGATTGTGGTCTTATCTTAAAAGCAAAGCAGTACAACCTGAATATTTAACATATGAATTAGGTGATAAGAGTTTATAGAGAGTGAAATTTCTGAGTTACTCTGTACAACTCCATGAGAGAGAGGAACTGTAAGCCAAACCCTGAAGTGGTTATAATTTGGATAAGCAGACAGGAAATGGGGATCGGGGTATCAGATGGTTTCAGAGTATCAGATGGTTTCAGAATTTTAGTAAGTTCAACACATTAAAATAAATGAATAGTGATTAAAACAGTTAGCTATCTTATGATTAATATCATTGAAAATAAATGCTTGGATCATATTTAAATTGTCTAGCAGTTAATGTCTCTATTTCTACTTCAATAATCAAAAATAATTACTTGTGAAGATACTTAAAATTATTTTGCACTGATTTGTCATTAATGGATCTGACAGTCTCTTATGCCTTCAATAAAAAGGAAAATATGATTCGATATTCAAGAACAACTTTCCGTCCCTTAAATGGTTGTGGAATTAGACCAGTATTCACTAAACTTTATGACCTGCTGACCGTTGGTCTGGGAGATCCATGACTTAGGACATCTGTTTTGCTAGCAACGTAGTTCAGATTTAAGGTTAACATGTTATCATTTAAGGTTTGTTCTGTGAGAAATTACCCATTTTATTTTTGTATGATGTAAAACACAGGTTTAGGGTATAATTTCCTATTCTGCTTTGGCCTAAGAACCAACGCTATAACGATGGGTAAAATAAACTTCCTGCTAAGAGATTACAAAATACAGGGAGATAGATGTGATCATATCAAAACAATGCAATAATTATTGCCAGAGAGCAATGCACAAAATGCTAATTGTTATAACAACATCATTTGAAAGATTTACTTTCTTTTAAAAAGATAAGTAAACAGAGGCTAACTAACTTGCTTAAGATCATGTAGCTAGCAGGTGACAAAGATATTTTAGTACCCAGATTGAACTCCAAAAACCACAAAGGGAGGTCAAAGAAATTTTGCATTAGTAAGGCCTGTTGGATTAATATTATTAATGCAGCATAATAATTTTAAAGTGGCATTTAATCACTTACCTATTTCTGAGGTGGATTTGAGGCACCTTACATAAAAGCAAGTACAAGATAAAAATAAAATATTCCTGCAGAATAAAACAAATAAGAAGTTGTAAATTTGATGAAAGGAAAAAGAATTATGCAAGAAATCCTTATCTGAGGAAAGTTAGAGCTATTTGAAGACAGACTTAGCTTTGAGCTTCCTAGAAGGAGTTATGGCAAAACATGAATCTTAATTGCCCACTCCCTGGAAAAATGTTTTATATGAAGACAAATTTCTAAATGATATTTTTAAGCAAAGATTGGCTTCTTTTTAATCACTTTTGTTCACATTATTAAATGTAAAACTACATTGAGGACTCTTCAATTTTTACATTATTTTTCTCTCTTTTATGTATTTATAATATGTATTATATATGCTCTTTGAACTCCTATTTCTTTATTTGGAAAGTGGGATAATTGTTACAGATTCTACAGGATTATAATGCAGATATTCATGGCAAAGTACCATTGATGTTTCTTTACCCATTTTTTGATACTGAAATTTGAACATTTCTATCTTTCTCGTGAGTATCAAAGAGATAAAATTTGTGCAAAGTCGTTTCCCTGTATTCTGTGATTAATGTTAGGTTTTTATTTCATGACAATTGTAGTCTATTTGCCCTTTTATTCTGGACTTAGATTTTGAAGTGATGGAAGCTTATAGTATACATAATCTCTAAATTTTCATGTGAAAATTTCTAAAAGGAAGATGAAAATTATACTTCTGTGTTGCATTATTCTATTCTATTAACACTAATTATTAAAGGTTTAGTTCTGTATTCAAATACAAAAAGCAAAATGCATTTTTACTTGGAAACTAAAAAAGTATAATTTCAGAGTGGAAAAAAGTATAAACTTTACTTGGTGATATTATTTAAATATAAATTGTCCGTGTTCCGTTTATAATGAGTTTTAATTACCAGGTAGTTAAGTATAATTTGTAAAATAGTTAAAGTTCCTTCTGAAAATATTCGTAAAGAAAAGTTAGGTGTTTTACAACTTCTCATTGAATTTTGATTATAGATGACCAAAAATTCGAAAACATTGAATACTGGCATTCCACCCAATTGTTATATTTCAAGGTCATTTTCATTTCATTAACAAAAAATATTTTCTTCGCCGACAAATTCCATGTTCTTCATTTAAATACATTCTAAAATTATATCTTGCATGCAAATGTTCTTTTATGTAGCATTGAAAGATTATTTTTGAAGCCTTCTCAATAATTAAATGTATCTGGATTCTGAAAATTTCCATAGAACTAGAAACTTCTAGTTTGCACATATTGTAAATTTGTCTCTTCTCTTTATTTTTAATTTCAGAAATATAAATATCTGGAAGACCATGTAATTCACCCTCTATAAAGAAATTAGGCATAAACAGTTCTACATAATTGGTCCTTGAAGTACATATTTAGTATCATTTAATATTTAGTTTTATATAGCTCTATGTTGTGTTTGAAATGACTGGAAAACAAGTAATTTATTTAAATTTACATAAATTTTGACTTTAGGGGAAAATATTATATAATTTTAAAATCCATCTTGAATAACCAACTTAAAATGTAAACAGATAATTGTGATTTCTGTGTTTTTGCATATGTAATTATGTCATATATATTTAAAAATATGAGCCTCAACAACGTGCCAATTGTAAAAAGAAATATAATCACTACAAAATAACTTGTGTTAAGCATCAAAATACAGACACAGTCCTAGCACATTAATTTTATAGCTATTAAGGATTCTAATATCTTAAGCAAATTCTATTTTGAGGTCAGATAAATACTAGAAGTGTGTGGGAAGCCAGTGTTAAATACTTAGTATACCTGGTTCAGGAAGTATGAATTTTGTTGCAGGAAAGAAATCATGTGGGTTAAGAAAGTAACTTGACAAGGTAGAGATTCACATATTCAAATCGTTCCTTTCACTGAAATATTACTCATATTTTCAGAATGAATATAAAATAATCTTTACATTGACATTGAGTTTTGAAGTCATAGACTATACTAAACTATGCATATAGGAGAGGTATTAAAAATATTTTTTAAAAAGCTTCAGCAAAATGAAGAACCATTCTTAATATAAAAGAATTACATAGTACGACTTGCCAGTCCAGGCAATTGCATCTCCTATTTTTCTATAATCCTTTATTGTAAAACAAAACAAAATAACAAAAAACAAAACCTTCAAAAATTTCCTCCACTTTATTGAGATATGGCTGACATACAAAAAGCTGTACATATATAATGTATACAGCTTGATGAATTTGGAGTGAAGTATACCCCTATGAAACCATTAACACAACCAATACCATAGTCATACCTATCACCTCAAAAAGTTTACTCCCACTACATTTATTTATTTTTGTGATAAAAACACTTAATACAAGATATACCCTCTTAGCAAATTTTTAAGCCAACAATACAGTAATGTTAACTATAGGCACTATGTTGTACAATAGGTCTCTAGGACATGTTCACTGTTTATAGCTAAAACTTTGTATTTCTTAACCAACACTTCCCTGTTTCCTCCTTCTCTCAGTCCCTGTCATCACCATACTTCTTGCTTCTATGAGTTCGACTATTTTAGATTCCTCATGTATAAATTTATGGTCTCTTAGTCTATTAGGGCTGCTATAATAAAATACCATAAATAGAGTGCCTTATAAACAATAAACATTTATTTCTCACAATTCTAGAGGCTGGAAAATCCAAGAAAATCCAAAATCTTGGAAAATTCCAAGATCCGATAGGTTTGGTTTCTGGTGGGGGCTTATTTCCTGCTTCATAGATGATGCTTTCTTCTTGTGTCTTCACATGGTTGAAGGGGTGAATGAGCTCCCTTAACTTACTCATTTATGTGTCATAGCTCTGAAGTTTAGGAAGTCCAAGATCTTGGTGCTGGCAGATTCAGTATCTGGGTAGAGGCCCAATTTCTGTTTTGTGGATACTGCCGTGTAGTTGTCTCCTTACCTTCCAGCTGTGTTCCCATGGTAGAAGTTGTGTTGGGGGCTCTCCCTCAGGCCTCTTTTTTAGGAGCATGAATTTCATTCATGAGGGTTCCATTCTTATGAAATAATCACCTCCCAAAGGCCTAACCTTTTAATACTGTCATCTTAGAGTCAGGATTTGAACAAGTGAATTTTGGGGGGGCACAAACTTTCAGACCATAACAACTAGGTCATATGGTCAGGAATCTCTATACTGTTTTTTCATAGTTACTGGATTCACCAGTTTGCATTTTCATCAACAATGTACAAGGATTCCCTTTTATCCACATCCTTGCCAACGTTTGTTTTTTCAATAATAGCCATACTAACGGGTGTGAAGTAATAATTCATTGTTGCTTTGATTTGCATTTCTCTGATGATTAGTGATGTCCAGCATCTCTTCATATCGCTATTGTCCATTTGCGTATCATCTTTGGAGAAATGCCTATTCAGGTTCTTTGCCCATTTTGAATTCATTATTGGTTTCTTGCTATTAAGTTGTGGGAGTTCCTTATATATTTTGGATATCATTCTATTATCAGATATATGGTTTTCAAATATTTTGTTCCATTCTGTAGGTCACATTTTCATTTTGTTGACTGTTTCTTTTGCTATTTAGAAACTTTTTGTTGATATAATCCCACTTGTCTATTTTCGCTTTTGTTGCTTATGCTTTTGTGGTCATAGCTAAGAAATTAGTCCCCACACCAATGTCAAGAAGCATTTACCTCTTTTTCTTCTAGGAGTTTTACAATTTCTGGTCTTATGTTTAAGTCTTTAATTCACTTAATTCACTTTGAGTTGATTTTTTTGTGCGGTGTAAGAGAATGGTCCAATTTTATTGTTGGGCATGTGAACATCCAGTTTTCTCAACACTATTTATTGAAGAGACTTCTTTTCTCCCTTGTGCATTCTTGGAACCTTAGTCAAAGAACAATTGAACATACATGTATAGATTTATTTCTAGGCTCCCTATTATGTTCTACTAGCCTATATTTCTGTTTTTATGCCAGTATAATACTGTTTTGATTACTATGACTTTATAATGTATTTTGAAATTGGGAAGTGTGATGCCTCCAGTTGTGTATTTTCTCAAAATTACTTTGGCCATTTGAAGTTCTTTTATCATGTTATATAAATTTGGAGATTTTTTTTTCTATTTTTATAAAAAATGCCATTGGGATTTTGACAGAGATTGAACTGAATCTTTAGGTTATTGGGGTATTATGGACATTTTAACAATATTAATTCTTCCAATCTATAAAGTGTCTTTTCATTTATTTTTGTCTTTGATTTATTTCATCAATGCTTTTGGTTTTCAGTGTACAGGTCTTGAACCAGCTTAACTAAGTTTATTCCCAAGTGTTTTATTATTTCTGATACTCTTATAAATAGGATTGTTTTCTTAATTTCTTTTTTGGATAGTTTGTTGCTAGTATATAGAAATGCAGCTGATTTTTGGATGTTGATTTTGTATTTTGCAACTTTATTGAATTCACTTAGTAGTTCCAATGGTTTTTACGTGAAGTCTTTAGGGGTTTCCTACATATCAGATCCTGTCAACTTCAAACAAATAGCTTTATTTTTTATTTTCTTATTTGGACGCCTTTTTTTTCCCCTTGCTCAATTGCTCTGGTTAGGTCTTCCAGTAGTACGTTGAATAGAAGTTGTAAGACAGGGCATCCCCACATTGTTCTGGATCTCTGGAACATGCGGTGTTTGGTTTTATGTTCTTACGTTAGTTGCTGAGAATGATGGTTTACTACGCAGTCATAAAAAATGATGAGTTCATGTCCTTTTGCAGAGACATGGATGAAGCTTTCTTTGGTTTTAAACCCGGGCAAGTTTGGCATATACCATTTTGTTACTATGCATTTGACAAATGCAAGTATTGAGCTATTAGTCATGGAGATATGCCAAAGAAGACAAGATAACTTCCTTTAAGTATTAGGAGGGTAAAATAATACCAAAAAAAATTCAAAAGAAAATTGTAGAATTGAATAGAAATAGCAGTGGAAATGCTATTTCACTTAACTCTGTTTCTTGATGGAAAGGTTATTAGAATTAATCCTGGCCTGATCAAATTGCAAATGTCTAAAAGAGCCTAAGGTAGTAGTTTTGTGGATAGCAAATAATGTCAGACAAATTCAATTTATTTTTATGAAAAAGTAACAAGGGAGAAGCCATATGTATTATAGATCAGGAATTGAGTCAGCTTCTTCAATGTGTTCTACATTACAATTAACCTCAGCAAGCTATGGTATGTAGGTGCATGTACCCACAGGGCAGTGATCAAAAGTTTATTCCTACTATCAGAGGACATGATGAATGGATTTTCTTTGCAGTTATCATAGTTCTGGTTGTAATAATTATATAAGGGATTGAAAAGTTGGAATAAAGTGATTTTCAGTTTAAAGAGTCAGTTAAAGTGACTTGTTAGTACTTCCATGTAGAACATAGGAATCTGATGTTATCATACTAAGTAGAAATTATAGACATATAACTTATTTTCAAAAAATTCAGTTTAGTTCAAGATACTTGTCTTTAGGGAAATTGTACCATATAACTGATAAGATGATTATAAATGACTTTGTAAAAATTATGCAGTGTAGATTTCACTCAGGCACTACCTGGGTAAGTAATGTAATATTACTCCAAAATAATTGTTTCAAATTCCATACAGCCCAAATAAATAGTATGCAAAAATGTTACTAATTGGAATGTTTTAGGAAGTTTTCTTTAAGCCATTTGAAAACATTTGGGGGAAAAATGTTAGTTAAAGCTAGAATAACAAAGAAGAAAACCATTAGATAAAATATATATTCCCCTTACCTTTGGAAGTAGTCAGACCTTTACAAGATAATTGTTTTAAAATGCAATATAAATAAATTTATATGAAACATGTTCATACTTAATAACTATCATCACCTTTTCTCTACTCCAAAATAACAAAAATAGAATGTTTTGTTCTATCCATAGCAAAAATAAAACACTGTCACATTTATATCTTAATTTAGTTAGTATTTTAGTACGCTGACCAACAGCAAAGAACAAAAAGAAATATTTACTGATTATGTCATGGTCATAATAATAACTATATAAAAAGGGAAATTTTTAAAATGAATTTTTAATAATTCTCCAAAACACTTATTTTACATAGTGCATTGCATGAGATGACTCTAGTTGTAACTACACAGTCTTTTAAAATCTCATTCCTACCTTGTCAGCCTCGTTTCTCAACTAGATAAATGTAAGTTGGTTTCCTTGTTTGCTTACCTTCTGCTGTGATTGATTTTGGATATTACGTACTATGCTATCCTTAAAAATAAAAATACAATGTGACTGCCTTCCTTTATTCTTCAAAGTGGTCCAGAGGCTTACCATTGCAGTCACAATATAAAGTAGAAAACATCATGTATCCTAGAAGTTCTTACATGATTTGTCCTATAATCACCTATCAAGCCTTTTTTTCTACATTCACTGTTCTTCTGCCACACAGGATTTCTTGCTTCTTACTATTCCAAGAGCAAGTAAAGCTTGTTTTTCATCAGACTGTTAAGCTCTTCTCAGTCTTCTCATGGCTTATTCTTCTCTGTCATTCAGGGCTTTGATCAAATATCACCCTTCAAATCTGAAGTAATAGCCACTGCTTGACTCTCCTTTGTATTAATAACAGCATAATGTGTTTATTATTTGCCTCCAGCCATAACTGTATGTGTGCCCATATATTCATTTTCTCGCTGTTCATTTTCCACGTTAGAATATAGAGTCTATAAAAGCAGACATTTTATTGTTTTCTGTTGCATTTCTGGTACCTAGTAGAAATTTAACATTTTTTATGGAATAAATTAATTCAAAAATGAAGGAGTGGATAAGTGTGCTCCAAAATATCAAATTTGGTAATATTCTAATGTTTTTCTAAACACCTATATTGATAATGTCTTGTTGATGAATACGAATGTTAGCATTTATAGGTTTAATCATTTATATGACTTTTCTATAACCCCTTGTAAAATATGCAATTTCTCTTTACTACCTATTTTAGCTAACTAAATAATTACCATTTTAATTATTTTTATTTTCTTAGGAATAATTCTGAGTAAAAATAAAACATATCCTTAAAATGTATTTTGTTCTATTTATTGCTCCTAGAAAAAATTAAGTTTGCTAAAATAGTTTAAATAGTCAAAGGACATATATAACCTTTTTAATTTTGTTTGAAAATATTAAAATTAATTAAATTCATCAATTTTTTTCACAGAAGACACAGTCATATCTTCAATTATCACTTTTTAGTTTGAGTTGACAGAGCTTCTCTTACATACAGTAGCAGCATTCACATAACTGTTAGCGAGATGCTGTTTCAGGCCTTTTATAGATATTCATCAAAATCTTATCTGAGAAGAGGAGTAATATTAATATTATTTATGATAGCATTTTTCAGCATATTTATAACATTTTCCCTCATTTCACTTGTTTTCTTCTTGTGATTTTCTTCCAGAAATTGAAAAATTTCAAGGTTCTGATGGAAAAAAGGAAGACGAAGAAAAGAAGTATCTTGATGTCATCAGCAACAAAAACATAAAGCTCTCAGAAAGAGTACTGATTCCTGTCAAGCAGTATCCAAAGGTACTACCATATATACTTTGTTCTCATAGAATTGATTTAAAAAATGACAAAATATTTTATTTATTGACTTCTATAAAATAAATATTTGAAGCTTCATAATGTAGGTATATGCAAGCACGTGATATTGACACAGGGGAAGGAAAACTTTTGAAAGTGCAATAATGAGGGTAATTTTAAACTGAAGGCTACAGCATTTTTGTTCTGTGAATGTAGGAGGCATAATCAGATATTTTAATCATGTATTCAAAATATAAATGATATATCAATTTGTCCAAATATGTACACCCACGTGATTGTCTTTGATTCATGTTAAAATGTATCTCCTTATTATAAAACGGAGTAGAGTTAATGATACTAAATATATAACATTAGAAAATTAGAAGGGAATTATTATTAATATATCTAAGAAAATCAATTAGGTTATTAGACTCTTAGATTATAACCTATAGTCTTCTATAATCAAAGTTTATTCATAAAATAATTACAATATCATTCTTAATGTTACATCTTTCTTTAAACTAATTTTTCACTAGTAGATCATTGATTATAAAAGATAGCATTCAGTGGCATGGTTTTATCAATTATATTCATACATTTCAATGGGTAAAAAGAGGGATTTTTTTGTTTTGGTCAAATGAATGGAGGAAACTAAAATGTAAACTCAAAGATTCAAGCTGATAATTAACTTTCTGAAGAGTGAATGTGAAGCAAGGACCATGTAATTATCCTAAGAGTAACGATTACAGAAATAAATGCTCTGGTTTACCAATTGTCTTCTACTATGATAAACTTTAGTAAATATAATTAACTAGATGCTTTGTCTATAATTATTTCAAACAGGGATAAAATTGTTAAAGCCCAGCAAACCATAAAATTTATCTTTGAGATAAAATGTTTTGGGCATGGAATTTGTTTTTGAGCTCGACTATTGCAAGAAAGCTGTTTAAAATGGGTATATGTTTTTAAAATAAACTTTATTAGATTTGCTTTATGTTCTCTTGAATATTAAATTGGGCAGGCTTAGAAATGTACATGAAAAATTTGCATAGTAGTGAAATGAGGTAGGAATATGTTAGAGTATAAAGAATAATATGTCCTTTTTCACTTGATCAATTAACCAGTTATAGTCTTGAATAGAAGGTTCTTTTCTTAAATCATACATTTAAATATGATATAACTTGATTATGTTTCTTGGAGTAACATATTTGTATCTCTGGATATGGGAAAGTCAATGACAGACTCAATACCTGCCTCTAAATAAAAATGTAGTTCTATAGTCTCTGATCAAATTACACTGACAAGGTATGTAAGGCATTTAAAGTCTTGATGGCTCTTCAAGTTCCTATATGAGTGGTTTTATGCTGATTATTACTGGATCTGTGTTTGATTCAGAATGATGAATACCGAAATAAGAATATTCTATGATACCAAATTTTTGTCTGAAGTTTAATTTTGTAATGTATAAGAAAATGCTCTAACAATAAAACTGCTTATTCTTAACTGCCGTGGACTACGGATCACCAGCAAACTATTGTGTCTCTTATAATTTTTAAAATTATGGAATGTTTAGGCTGGGACTAATCTTGGAAATCACAGAATATATAAAACTTTTATTTTATAGATGAGGTAACTGAAAAATCATGAATTGTTCAAGGTCATGCTTCTGTTAGAGACGGAAATCTTTAGTGCAGTTAGTATAATTTTAGGCTCTTCATTTTTGGTGCACCGTTACATTTTTAACTTGACCGATCATGCCCACATATTTGCATCACTTTTTCATGTTAAATGTGGAAGAATGTGAAAAATGATAACACCTAATAGTTTTATGGAATAGTCTCAAATAACAATTCATGCTTGAGAAAATTTACCATTTCTTTACATTATGAATAGCCTGCTAAACTCCTTTAATTTATTTTTAAAGGAATATTCATTTCATCTAATTATCACACAAAAGATAACTTTAGAGCTTTTCTACAGAAAAAGAGTGAAATTCTGAGGAGCAGACTATACTCACTTATCAAAGTTGACCTACCTTGTTCTTGTTTTTATAGTACAATAAATCATAATATTTTGAAAACAAACTATATCTTACTATATTTAATAGTCTTTTGAAAACATACCATATTTTATTATAAAAGTTGTGATTTTTTTCCTGCTGTTCATTGTCCATTTCTTAGAAAAATATCAATGAGATAGAGTTAAGATTATGATCACTAAACTTGAGCTGTATTCAGTGTACATTTATGAGCTGTAAAATGTGTGATGTGGTGTAATACTATGAGCTGTTGAGCAGAACACAACAGTGTTTATTGGTTTAAAGTTGAATGTTTTGTAATAGAAAAGTGATTTATCCTTCAGGGGGCCACACTGGTGAAAGAATTCCTTTACACAACTTTCTCTCAGAATGATTTCTCCCCTTGACAACTGCTGTCTGTTTGTACCAATAATTAATGTGTTGATGACACAGTCCTCTCAAAGAGCAATAAATTACTATGGGAATTCTTGGGGAAATGGTCCTCTCAAGACTTTACTACATGACTTTTTTTGGATAGATTGTGTTTCAATTACTCTCCAATTTCAAGTGAATTTGTTGTCGTAGTTGAATACTACAAGAAATTAAATGAAGTTTAAAATTTAATTTATAAAAATTATAAAAATGCTCTTTAAGAATGATTTATCTAGTCCTGGTGCTTTACATTTAATAATTTGACTTGGGGAAATATGTCATATTATAATATTAAATTATTTTAATGAGTAGTTTTTCTTATTTGGTGCTATATACACACACACACACACACATATATATATATATTTAGAAAAGCTGGCATAAAGCACTTTTATTGCAATAATAAAATTTGAGACTCATATATGGTGCTGGGGGGAAGGGGCAGCAATGATTTCTCTCACCAAATCGCTACACAGGACAGCAAAGGGGTGAGAAGGAGCTGAGGGAGGAAAAGCCAGGAAACTCTGAGATCAGCAGAGGGAGCCAAGCTCAAAAAACAGGAGATGCTGAAACTGCGATGACCAGCATCATTTTCTTAAGAGAACATTCAAGGATTTGTCATGATGGCTGGGCTTTCACTGGGTGTTAAGCCTATAAAACAGCACCTTCAATTGAAACTGTCAATTAAAGTTCTTAAGATTTAGGAAGTGGTGGAGCTTGGAAAGTTATAAGATTACAAAATTCCTGAAAGTCCATTAGAAAAACCACAGGATGAAAAAAAATAAAAATAAAAAAATAAGCCAGGCCACGAGGAAGGCTTAAGAGGTCCCTGCTGGCCCAGGGACAGATGCCTATATTGTCCAGCGTCGCAGTGAACATGATCTGCTTTCAAAGGCAGAGGGTTTAAGGGGAGGGTGGGGTGGGAATGGTGGAGGCAAAGGCTCTCCCCATCCCCACCTCAGTTTTCGGTAGGGCTTGTAATTTAACCCAAGGACATCTCTCAACTTGGAGAATAATTCAGTCCTCAACAGTGCCTCGAATCTGCTATGGCTTTGCAGCGCAGCAGCAAGAATGTTTAATATATAATAGATAAAAATTTCATCTAAAACATGAAAATAAAATATTCTTGCAACCCCCGGCCCCCAACACCAATTCCTATTCTAACGTTAACCTATCACTTGTGCTGTTAATACCTGACCATGTACTTAACTGGAAACCTATATCCAAAAGACTGAAACTGAATCTTCATCCCAAAATGAAAACAAAATAAAATGAATAACTTGAGGTTTATGGCATATAATTTAGGTAAACACACATATGAGGAGAAAGGGGAAAAGGAAACGAAGGTGTCAGAAGCTAAGCTGAGTGACAGAACACATTCAGTCAGGGCAGATGTCTACACAGAGTGGAGTGGAACATCAGGATAAGCTCCATGTGGATTCATGTGCACACGTCTGGAGGCACCAGATCCCTCTATGGCAGATCCAAGAACAGGGAGCTAAGGGAGGAGGCCATTCCTGTCATTCCAGTTTTAGAAGCTCCGCATCGAAGACGAGAGTGGCATGTGGTAGGATGATGCCTCGGTGCCCAGTGGCACTATAGGTATAATCTGGAGATACAGTCAGTTTGGCTTTCTGACCCACACTCATCTGGGCAACCCCTTCTTCCCAGCCTTGGATCACCTCCTGCTTGCCTAGCATAAACTTAAAGGGCTTGTTTCTGTCCCGGGGGTAATCAAATTTCTTTCCATCTTCAAGCATCCCGGTGTAGTGCAACACCCAGGTCTGGCCACGCTTCGGGAAGGTGCGCCGGTCTCCTGGGGAGATGGTTTCCACCTGACTCCCATGGCGGCGGCGGACGCTGAGCGCGCTGGCAGCGCTACGTGGACCGACAGCGACCTGGCAGCGGTTCCACGGCTCTGCCTAGTCCCTCTTGGCTTTGTATTTTTATAATAAAATTAATAGACATGTATTTGTGATTCGTGCTAAATGAGTAGAATTTAACTGCTTTTGCCTACAAAAGCAAATAAAACAATGGGCAAGTATTCGGATGATGAGTATGTTAATTTGCCTCACTTTAGTAACTTTTTTTTTACTTTGTATATGTATCCCATAATATAATTTTGTGTACCTTGAAAATACACAACAAAATTTATTTCAAAAGAGATTAATAGAGAAATAGATGTTGTGCATCTATTGTTTGCATTTGCAAATATTTCGGAATTACAGCAATTACTTATTTTTAATATTCAATTTAGTTTCATGGTTACATGCACAGGTTTATTATACAGGTAAATTGTGTGTCGTGGGGGATTTGGTGTACAGATTATTTCCTCACCCAGGTAATAAGCATAGTACCTGATGGGTAGTTTTTCCATTCTCACCCTATTCCCACCCTCAACCCTGAAGTAGACGCCAGTGTCTATTGTTCCTTTCTTTGTGTCCATGTGTACTGAATGTTTAGCTCCCACTTGCAAGTGAGAACATGCAGTATTTGCTTTTCTGTTCCTGCATTAGCTCACTTAAGATAATGTCCTCCCGCTCCATCTGTATTGCTGCAAAGGACATGGTAACTTCTTTTATGGCCGTGTAATATTCCATGGTGTATACACACCACATTTTAAAAAAATCCAGTCTACCATTGAAGGGCATCTAAGTTGATTCTGTCTTTGCTGTTATGAATAGTGCTGTTATGAACATATGTGTGCATGTGTCTTTATGGTAGCATGATTTATATTCCTTTGAGTATATACCCTATAATGGGATTGCTGAGTCAGATAATAGTTCTATTTTAAATTCTTTGAGAATTTGCAAAACTGCTTCCCACAGTGGCTGGTAAAATTTACATTCTCACCAGCAGTGTATAAGCATTTCCTTTTCTTGGCAACCTCACCAGCATGTGCTATTTTTGGACTTCTTAATAATAGCCATTCTGACTGGTGTGAGGTGGTATCTCATTGTGCTTTTGATTTGCATTTTGTCTAATTATTAGTGATGTTACACATTTTTTCATTTGCTTGTTGACCACATGTATGTTTTTTGAAAAGTAACTGTTCATGTACTTTGCCTACTTTTTAATGGGATTGTTTTATCCTTGTTAATTTTTTTATGTTCTTTGTAGATGTTGCATATTAGAACATTGTCAGATGCATAGTTTGCAAATATTTTCTTCCATTCTGTAGGTTGTATGTTTATCAGTAGTTTCTTTTGCTGTGCAGATGCTCTTTAGTTTAACTAGGACCCATTTGTCAATTTTTGTTTTTGTTACAATTGCATTTAGTATCTTTGTCATGCAGTCTTTGCTGGGGATTACTTCCAGAATGGTATCTCCTAAGTTATCATCCAGAGTTTTTGTAGTTTTGGATTTTACATTTAGGTCTTTAATCCATCTTGAGTTTATTTTTGTAACTAGTGTAAAGAAGGCGTAAGCTTCAATATTCAGCTTATGGCTAGCTAGTTATCCCCATTGCCTGTTTTTGTTTTGTTTTGTTTGTTTTTCTTTTTCTTTTTTTTCCTTTTTTTTTTTTTTTTTTTTTTTTTTGACTTTGTAGAAGATTAGGTGATTGTCAATGTGTGACTTTATTTCTGGGGTCCCTGTTCTGTTCCATTGGTTTCGGTGGTTGTTTTTGTGCCAGTAGCATGCTGTTTTGGTTATTGTAGTATATAGTTGGAAGTCAGGTAATGTGATGCCTCTAGCTTTGTTCTTTTTGCTTAGGATTGCTTTGGCTATTTAGACTCTTTTGTTTTGTTCTATATGAATTTTAGAATCGTTTTTCTTAATTCTGTAAAGAATATCATTGGTAGTTTTATAGGGATAGGATTGAATCTGTAAATTATTTTGAACAGTATGGTCATTTAAAAAATATTGATTCTTTCATTATCCATGAACATGGGATGTTTTTTCATTTGTTTGTGTCTTGTCTGATTTCTTTCGGGCAGTATTTTGTAATTCTCAAAATTACCTTTTTTTTTTTATTTAACTGTATTTCTAGGTTATTTTTCACCTTTTTATTTAACTATATTTCTGGGATTTTTGTGGCTATTGTGAATGAGATTGTGTTATTGACATGATTCTCAGCTTTGATATTGTTGGTGTATAGAAATACTACTACTGATTTTTGTACATTGATTTTGTATCCTGAAATGTAGCTGAAGTTCCTTATCAGGTCTAGGAGCTTTTGAGAAGAGACTATGGGGCTTCATAGGTACAATATCATATCATCTGAAAATAAGGATATTTTGGCTTTCTCCCTATTTACATGTCTTCTATTTCTTCTTTCTGCCTGATTTCTCTGGCTAGGATTTCCAGTACTATGTTGAATATGAGTAGTGAGAGAGGGCATCATTGTCTGTTCTGGTTTTGAAGGTGAATGCTTTCAGCTTTTGCCCATTCAGTATGTTGGCTGTGGGTTTTTGATAGATGGCTCTTACTACTTTGAAGTATGTTCCCTCAATGCTTAGATTGTTCAGGGTTTTTAACATGAGGAGATGTTGAATTTTATTGAAATAATTTTGTGTGTCTATTGAAATGATCATATGGTTTTTTATTTTAGTTTAATTTGTGTGAATAATCACATTTATTGACTTGCATATGCTAAACCAACCTTGCATCTCAGGCATAAAGCCTATTTGATTGTGGAATGTTAGCTTTTTAATCTGCTGCTGGATTTGGTTTGCTAGTATTTTGTTGAGGACTGTTGCATCTATGTTCATCAAGGATATTGGCCTGAAGTTTTAGTTTTTTTCATTATGTCTATTCCAGGCTTTGGTATCAGGATGATGCTGTATTCATAGAATGAGTTAGAGTTTAGAATAGTTTCAGTAGGAATGGGACCAGCTCTTCTTTATATATCTGGTAAAATCTGGCTGTGAATTCAACTGGTCCTGGGCTTTTTTGGTTGATAGTCTGTTTATTACTGATTCCATTTTGGAACTCATTATTGGTCTGTTCAGGGATTCAGTCTCTTCCTTGTTCTGTGTTGGGAGGTTGTATGTGTCCAGGAATTTACCAGTTTCTTCCAAGTTTTCTAGCATGTGTTATAGAGGTGCTTTTAATAGTCTCTCAAGGTTATTGTATTTCTGTGGGATCCCTAAAGTGGTAACATCCCCTTTCTTATTTCTTTGTGTTTACTTGGATCATCTCTTTTTTTTTCTCTTTATTAGTCTAGCTAGTGGTTTATCTTATTTATTCTTTCAGCAAACCAACTCCTGGATGCGAACTTTTGTGGTTTTTGCAGGTTACAACTTCCTTCAGTTCAGGCCTGGTTTTGTTTATTTCTTGTCTTCTGCTAGCTTTGATGTTGGTTTGCTCTTGTTTCTCTAGTTCCTCTAGGTGTCATGTTAGGTTGCTAATTTGAGATCTTCTTAGTTGTGTGATATCGGCATTTTGCACTATAAACTTTCTTATTAATAAGGCTTTAGTTGTGTCCCAGTGATTCTTGTATGTTGTATCTTTGTTCTCAGTAGTTGCAAAGAAATTCTTGATTTCTGCCTTAATTTCATTGTTCACTCAAAAGTCGTTCAGGAGCAGGTTAATTTCCATGTAATTCTGTGGTTTTGAGCAATCTTCTTAGCATTGATATATATTTTTATTGTGCTGTGGTCCAAGAGCGTGCTTGGT
>NW_012099677.1:163187-172597 GCF_000951045.1 Mandrillus leucophaeus
ATTCCATTAAGGTCCTCTTGTAAGGCAGGTCTGGTATTAATGAATTCCCTTAGCATTTGCTTGTCTCAAAATTATCTTATTTCTCATTTTCTTATGAAGCTCATTTTGGTAAGATATGAAATTATTGGTTGTAGTTTCTTTTCTTTAGGAATGATGAATATAGGCCCTCAATCTCTTCTGGCTTACAGGGTTACTGCTCACAGGACTGTTGTTAGCCAGATTGGGTTTCCTTTGTAGGTGACCTGCCCCTTCTCTCTAACTGCCTTTAATGTCTTTTATTTTATTTTGACTGAAAATCTGATGACTATGTGTCTTGGGGATGGTCATCTTCTATAGTATCTTACAGTGGTTGTTTGCATCTCCTGAATTTGGATATTGACCTCTCGCAAGGTTCGGGACATTGTTATGGACAATATTCTCAAATATACTTTCCAAGTTGCTTGCTTTCTCTCTCTCTTTCAGAGATACCAGTGAGTTGTAGTTTTGATCTCTTTACATAATCCCATATTATCAGAGGTTTTCTTCATACATGTTTTTTCTTTTTTTCTTTATTTTTATCTGACTGAGTGGATTTGTAGGACCAGTGTTTGAGCTCTGAGATTCTTTCCTCAGCTTGGTCTATTCTGTTGTTAATACTTGTGATTGTATTATTAAATTCTTGTAATCCATTTTTCAGCTCTCGGATTACTTTGGTTCTTTCTTTAAATGGCCACTTCATCTTTTATTCTCTGTATTGGTTTATTGTATTCCTTAGATTACTTGGATTGGATTTTTACTATCTTCTGAATCTCCGTGATCTTCATTCCTATCCATACCCTGAATTATGTATCTGCCATTTCACCCAGTTCAGCCTGGTTAAGAACATTGTTGGGGAACTAATGAAGTTGTTTGGAGGTAGGGAGACACTCTGGTTTTTTGAGTTGCCAGGGTTCTTACACTGGTTCTTTCTCTCTGTGTGGGCCAATGGTCCTTTAATATTTGAAGTCACTGTCCTTTGGTTGGGGTTTTTTTGCATTTATCTTCTTTGATGCCCTTGGCAGTTTGACTTTGGTATAAGGCGGGTTCAGTCAACTGACTTTGATTCTGGAATATTTCAGGGGACCGTGGCTCAGTTCTGCACTCCTGGGCTACACGCTCTTACCCTGAGTGGACTGGTACCAGGTCCCCATCTTTGTTCTCTGGCCCCTTGAGGTGAGGAACCTGCTGTGCTGGGGAGGCTAACGTGATTCTGGTTTGTGGTCACAACTGTTTGATGGGGGTTGCCAGCCAAAGTGCTTCATCAGGGTGGTAGCAGTGGGATCCATGGTTCTTCTCATGTGCCAACAGCCATGGTGGTATAGCAGGGTGCACATGTGTCGGCTGGGATATGCTGGCAAAATATTTTAGTCCTATATTTTTTGGTCATAGTCCAGTAGGTGGCACTTAAGAGTGTTAGCCAGCAGATAGGCTCTTACTCCGCTGTGTGGCTCTTCCGTTTTTTGGCACAGTTGGCAGTAGTTCTCTGTGATGTTCCGGAGAGGGATGGCCCACTCACATAGTCTGCTTCCAGGCCTTGGAGGAGCTCCCTTCAATCAAGCTCCATCCCTGCATTTCTTTTGCTGGATGTTTTGTTCCATGAGGCTTCCTCAGGTAGCGGCAGTGGTCTGCAGACAGGCTGTAGTTGGCCCTGTGGAGGGAGGCACGCCCTGATCCTCCATCAACCTGTGAACACAGGTGTCTCACTTCTTTCAGTGAAGGCTTCTCCCTGCTTAGTCACCAACCAAGCCGGCAGTGGGTAGGGTCAGACGACTGAGTGCTTTCCCAGGGAACACATGATCGTGCCTTCCCACAGAGTTTGGACAGAAGTAAGACAGCCGGCTAAAAGATCTAGCAGGTGTGGCACACGTTGCTACCAGTGTTGGGGGTAGGTGAAGTCACCTGCCCTGTAATCTGGGTATTTTCTAAGACAACAGAAGGCTGTACCCACCAGCTGAGTTCAAGCAGAGGAGGGACCACTGGGCCAGAAGCTGTCCCCAAGCTTTGTCTGGTGAGGGTGAATGGATCAATCTTACTGCTCCCACACATTCCATCAGGGCTGTGGCACTGGTACTAGTCTGTTTCAGGGTCTAAGGCTTGAGAGGTCTCTGTGGACTTCAGAGTTACCTTTGCCAAAACTACTGGTAGCTCTCTGCCTCAGTTTAGAAGTGTGTGGTGTAGTGCAGTGGGGCCAGGGGCATTTTCCCGTCCCCAGTCTTGCACAGGTCCCTGTCAAGAGAGTGTGAATCTCCCATGGAATTCCTACTCACTTACCCTTTCCCATATGGGGAGCTTCTCCTGTCTACGCATCGATTCCATATGAGTTTCTGCCCAGCTTTGTTCTTCTCTGCTGTGTCCTCTTCCTGCCTTGATGGATCCCAAAGCAGTTTCTTAGGTGATCAGCTTGTTGGGTCAGCGTTCACTAGCCCTTTTCTTTCCTCTCCATGAGAGCAGTACACGTGAGCTTCTTGCTTCTAGTCTGCCATTTTGACCCAATCCCCAATTATTTCTTGATAGTTAAGCCTCTACAAAGGCAACATGTATCAGTATGTTCCTCCATATTCCTAAGACATTCTTGAAGAATCTGGAGGCTGACTCTAGGTGCACTGCCTATGAGTTAGCCCCACTTTGCAAGGAGCAGTTAAAAAAAAATGTGTGTGTGTGTATGTGTGTGTGTTTGTGTGTGTGTGTGTGTGTATACACACACACAATTATATATGTATGTATATATATATAAATGTATATATATTTATATTCATGTATACATATATATTTATATATATGACGAGAATAAACACTATTCTTAACATTTGCTATTTCTCCTCCACATATACTATGTTTCATTGTCCAATATGCCATTTCTTTCAAATTTTAACATCTCCACCTATTGTGCATATTACAGTCAGCATCATAATACAATCTCTTTCAGGCATGCAGTGATCGTAGCTCACTGTTTTTGCCTGTACATGTGTAAATGTGGTACTGACTTCTTATAGTAAGTTGTTAGTAGTGTAGGAACTATGTGTATTGAGTTTACTTGCAGTTTTAAATGTCTTCAGTACGATTACATCACGAGTTAGTGGTGAAATGCAAAGCTGTTACAGATACAAAAAGAATAACATAGCTTAGGGTATAAATTTGATATTAATGAAGACAATTATTATCCTTGGAGAAATGATAAAAATTCCATATTTTCTTGTGCCACAACAAACAAGTGCTTTGTAGGATCTAATAAACCAATGTATACCTAAATGGCACAAGGTGTGCTATATTTTGTTACTGCTAGACATGCAAAAGGAATGCTTGGCACGCGTCTGGGTAAACTGAGAGACCATTAGAGGACAGGAATGTGCGGCTTCCTCTTGTAAGAGAGTATCTAGTTGTTGCTTGCTGGTGTACCTGTTTGTTCACCTAGGCAATTCAGCCTCTCAATGCCTTTTAAAAGTATCTCTTTGATGTACTTTTAGAATTCTGTGAAATACATCAGACCTTTTCTTCAATTAAATTTGTCCCAAGGCCCACTTTATATTTCTTGACTTGAGTTACTGCCAACTTTTTAAAGCAGTGTATTACCAGGAGTGTAAATCTGCCCCAAATTTGACCTTTTTTAAGATCAAACGCAGCCACATTCCCCTGTGCTGGTTTTCAAATCAATTTCTTATGCAGATTAATGCAGAAAATTAAAGTTCCAAAGTGTTTAAAACCATCTCACTTGCTCTATACTTCTTCTTATTCTATTCAGTCCCAGAAAAAGGGGCAGCCTTCTGTGCCTGGTTGGAAGGAGTCTCATCCATGGTTGCAACTTGCCATGTCTTCCCACAGAGTGTGAGTTTCCTTCTTTATACATCAAAAGATGAAATACCCAAGTCCAAGTACTTGATGAGTGTAATTTTTCTGACTTTTAAAGTAGTTATCAGATCATTTAAGAATAGTTCCTAAATGTGGAAGCTACAACTCCTGTGGAAACTACAACTCAAAGCCAAATATAACCACTTACAATCTTGGAAACATGTCTATTTTTGTAAGCAATATGGTTTTTCAGAAGCCACTCTGTAGCTTACAGCTTAAACCACAGACCACTGCACAGCATTGCTTTTTATTTTTCTAAAGTAAATGGAAGAGAGGATTTGACGGGCTTTGTGATTTCAGTTTCATTCATATCAGTTTCCCAACTCCTCGTTTGTGAATTTAAATTTTAATTGAGAAAACGATATGACACTGATTCACATGTTTATGAGGAAAAAAATTCCAAATTGCTGTAGACTATACTCTCTCCAATAGAATGGCATGTGAAATAATCCTGTTTTCTAGGAAAATTTAGAAATTTTCAGTGGTATTATGTCTAGAATTTGTCTTTTCTGATTACCCGTCCTTTTAATTAATGCCTCTCCCATGTACTTCTAATATTATTTTTCCATTTTGTATTTTTTTAATTTTTTATGTTTTCATCCCACATTGAGTCATGCATTTCTAATTCTGAATTAGTTGTGCTTCTATTCACATCATTTTTTATGACCCCTTGCAAATATGTCTTTGATTTTCCTAAAATCATACCAGTCTCTCCTTTTCTAGGTCTAGTGAATATTCAGCCTGTTTTAACTAGTTGTTTTCATTCTCTAACAAAACTCCTAGCCCTTTCCTTCTCATACCTCAGGCTAATATTTTCTACCTTATTTGAGAGGGTGGCTTCTTATTTTCACATTTACCCTCAACTGGAAAACTGAAGACTGCTTCAAAAGGACCATTAAAATGCAGGTGCTTTTTGAAAAATGTCCAAACCTGTATTCTTTCTTTAAGGCCCTGTGACAGCCAAAAAATCTTTCATCTCATATGCCTCTCTACAATCCTGCCATTCTTCATTTGCTTGTTTGTTCATTTGTTTGTTTGTTTAACTCAGGGAGCCTTCAGTAAGCTTCTCTACACTTATTAGTGCACAGATGAATCTTCTGCTATTTCTTTTGTTGTTGCAGTAGGAGTGGCCTTTCATGTAGACAGATGTTTAAGAGATCAGAAAAGAAATATCACCATTATAATCAAGAGACATTGCTTTATCAATAGAATGGATTTCCATTTTATTATTGATTTTGAAAAGTGGAAGCAAGTGAATTTGATATAAACTTAAATACTGTATTTTGGGGGATTAGCAGCAAAATAAAACTTTCTATGAGAAATAAGGAGGTAAAAATTAATGCTTTTTACCTAGAAACATGTAGAAGGGATTATTAATACTTTTATTAAGTTAGGACCTGACTGCAACCAACTTGTTGAAAGACATTTAGATCCATGTAGAAAAATTAGGAGTAACTTTTATTTTCATTTTTAAAGGTAAGTCATTGTGAAAATAAATTTGTGTAATACACAATTTTAGATTTATGCAATTTTATAAGGAACCTTCTTAAAAATACATGCATTTCGTAAGGATGTCACAAAAATAAAACTGTAGAACAACCTCAGTTGTGAATACCAATTGGAAAACTGTAAAATATTACCAAGTGTTGAGCACTAGTGTTCATAGAAGTATTATTCACAAAAGCCAAAAGATAAAAACAACCCAAATATCCTCAACAAATTAGCAGATCAATAAAATGTGGTATACACATATAATGGAATATTATTCAACCTTAAAGAGCAATGAAATTCTATTATATTCTACAACATAGATGAACATTGAACACATTATGCTAAATAAAATAAACCAGTCAAAAAGAACAAATATATGATTCTACTTTTATGAGGTTCCTAGGACAGGCGAAATTATAGAGACAGAAAGTGGAATAGAGGTTGCAGGGGATTGCGGGGGAGGAACGAATGATAAATTATTCGTTAATGGGTACAGAGTTTTTGTTTGGAATGATGAAAACATCTAGAAATGGATAGTTGCACAACATTGTGAAGGTACTTAATGCCACATATTCATGCACTTAAAATTAGTTAAAATGGGCTAGGTATAGTGGCGTGCAACTGCTTCGCAGCTACTGGGTAGGCTAAGGCTGGAGGATCACTTAAACCCAGAAGTTCAAGTCCAACATAGGTAATATAGACCCTGTCTCTAAAAATAATAATGACAATGATATATTTTAAAAATAGTTAAAATGGTAAATTTTATGCTATGTCTATTTTACAGTAATAAGAAATATTACAAAAATATTACCAAATGTATTTCAGTAGAACGCATCTATCAGCATAGTAAATTACACTCAAATGTAGTTCATTTCAGGAATGCAAGATTGATTTAGTTTTTAAAAATAAACAAATTCACTAATTTTTTAGATCAAAAAATGCATTTAATAAAACCAATTTTCTATTCCTTATTAAATAAACATGGATGCATATAATTAGTAGATATTAACAACAATGTGAATAAATCATTTATTGAATAAGTGTTAGGAGAGATAACCAGTAAAACAATTGGAGAAAAAAGAAAAGGAAGACCAGATCCCTATCTTACCTCGTACACCAAAATAAATTCTGTGTCTAACTAAAATTAAGTGCCAATGAATAAATAAATAAATAAATAAATGTACTAGAATGAGTTATGGACAATTTTATTTCATAAAGTTTAATTGGGGAAAGCATTTCCAAAAAATGATGAAAATTACTGAAGCCATAAGTAAATGAATAAATTACTTTGAAACATAAATTGAAAACTTCTGTACAAGAAAAGTCATGTTGATAATTAATTACTAAAATAAAAAAGGAAATTCTAAATTTATATGAATATTTGAAACACATGACAGAAAATCCATGTCTTTCTATATAGATGAATTCATATTTCTAATTGAACAAGAAGCTAATGTCCCTATCACACATGTGTAGTGTAAGGGAAATTTCAAAAAAATGTGAACCTCACTTTTTAGAAAAATACAAATTGTGATTAATTTGAGATGCTTCTGTTCTTTAGAATCAAAACAGACTGACAAGTTTTGATTATAATCAATAATGATTTTAGGCCATGTAGAAAATTTCACTCCATAATCTCTTGGTCAGAGATTATAGACTCAAGTATTTTAGAGAGCAGTTTTGCAAAATTAATTAATATCACAAAGGCACAGTTGCCCATCTAGCTATTTATGTTAGAATTATATATTTGCAAAAATACATATTGTTACATGAAACAAATGCATTTGTTCCCCTTTAGTATAAAAGGTATACATGCATGTGTATACATGTGCATATAATTATATATAAATAAATGTAAGACAGATAATTTGAAGTAAAAGGGGTTCCCTTTTTATTGCAGGCATTTTTGTGCTGTTTGAATTAGTTACTATTAATGTTATTTTCCTAATAATAAAGACATTTTAGAAATAGTTTGGGCTAATGGGAAGCAAGTAATGTAGAAAAATTGGTTGTATGTAGAAACTTTTATTTTTCCCTAGATAATTAAAACTAAGAATTATTATGTGTTGTCTATATGCCAAATAACGTACAGTTTTTATCTATGACTCATTTGATTGTCACAAAAATTCTAATAATACTATCCTTCCCATTTTATATGTAAGGAAACTCTCATAGGAACTGACTTGCCAAAATAATACCATCAGTAAGTTTACAGCCTGTTGCCGTTACCTCATTATTACATCGTGTAGTTCATTATTATAATCGAAACAAATCATATCTTAAAACATGCAGTAGAAAATTTAACCCCAAACATGACTCCAAAACCCACCAAAATCTATTATGAGTTTAAAAACCATATTCAAATTTTGTCTTTATGTAAAAACAATGCACATTTTATTTCTGGTTTATGAATAGATATGGTGCTTAAATTAAGAGCATAGTGTAAAACTCAAGCTTAGAGGAATGACTAACTTTAAAACATTGTAAAATATTCCTTAAACCTGGGACCTCACACTTAAGAGAATTACAGTTTTTATGACTACCCTGTATATATCAGACACTGAGAAAAGCAGAATGAACTGCTATTTTCTTTTCTGAAGTACATTGTGAGTGTTCTAAAGAAGAGCGTAAGGTTTAAAACTATGTAAGTGGCTTTCCTAAAGCCCCACAATATATTAATGATCGTGTTAACATTTGAACCTGGATCTGTCTGCACCAAAGATTCTATTTGCATTAAACCATTGTATAATTCACTTTCTTTTATCTGAGGAGGCATTGAGATAATTCTGGACACAGACTGCTAAGATTTCAAAGGCCCACAGATGGAAAAACAGATGTATTTCTCCTCTGGTGTTAAGTGAGGCAGAAATAAACTACTCATTAGTTGGGAGTGTGTCTCATAGGTCATATGGCTAAATCTTCTACCCAATTTAGGAATCATTTCTACAGTATTTGTGCTACTCATCAGTCTGCATATGAATACTTCTAGGATTGAAAAGAAAGTTCAATGCCTCATAAACCAGTTGGATCTAATATTGAGTAGATATCGCTGTTCAGTTTTTCCATTTCCTCATTGAAATATGATCCTTATCCTTGTAAGTTTCCAGTGGTGCTCGTTTTGCCTCTGCAGCAATAAAGAAATCACAGGAATTAAAGTCTGTCTTTAACTATTCTTGATACATTGCCTTCATTGGCTTCCAGGACAAGACTATTTTTATCTCCTATTGCAAAACTGCTTGTATTTTTCAGCCTAGTTTGCTGGTTTCTACTCTTCCACACAACTTAATGATATTGAAGTTCCCTAAAAATTATCTATAGTGCTCCTCCCTGCCTACACCCACACGCCATTTGTGATGTCACTTGTGCCATGCCCTTACATAAGCTTCTGATCAAGCCAAGGCCTCTCTCCAAGGCTTACTTGAAGCTGCCCACTTGACATCACCATATGGATATCTAGACATCTCAGATTCAACCAATATTCTTCTCACCCCATTTCTACTCTACCTGTTATCTACACTGTCTCAGCTGGTGACAACACCTGATACTTTTACTTCATCATGTCAAAAACCATGGATGCATCCTTCACTCCTCTCTTTCTCCTGCACATTCTATCCAACCTCCAGGCAAACTTAGTAGTCTTATGTTCAAAATATACAATGAATTTGAGAAGGGTCTGTGGGAAGATGATGAAGTAGGAAGCACCAGAAATCTGTCTTCCTATCTAGACAACAATTGCAGTTGCAGAATCTATCTGATGTAACTATTCTGTAACTACTGAAGCCTATTGAAGTATTGCAAATTCCAGGGGAAGCCATGAGTAGTAAATTGCCATTAGTTTTGATCCATTTCAACTGTTAGCAGTTGACTATAGAGACCAGAAGGCAGTCGGAAAATATATCTCAAGTGCTAAAACAAAAATGCTGTCAATCAAGAATCTTATATCTAGCAAAACTGTTCTTTAAAAGTGAGGAATAAATTGACACATTCCCACACACACGAAAGCTCAGAGAGAGTTCATTGCCACTAGACCTTCCCTGCAAGAAATGCTTCAGGGA
>NW_012099677.1:177642-179709 GCF_000951045.1 Mandrillus leucophaeus
GATGATAGTGATGATTGTACAACATTATGAATGTGTTTAACACCACTAAACTGTATACTTAAAAATGTAAATACAGTAATATTTTATGTGTATTTCCCTCAATTTTTTTTTAAAATTAGAACAAAGAGCTCTTGTTACCCTGGCATAAGTCATCACCTTCTCTCAACTGGGCTCTTACCCTGGCCTAAGTCATCATTTTCTCTCAAGTGTGCTATTACCTGGCCTAAGTTGTCATCTTCTCTCAACCCAGCTCTCTGCTCCTATACAAGTATCTTTACAATCTATTCTTAACAGAATAGCCATCGTCATCTTTAAACATATAGGTCATACAGATCATGTAACTCCTCAAAAAGTTCCAGTGGTCCTTCATTTTACTCAAAGTAAAAGACAGGGGTTTGCAGTTGCCTACAAGAGTTGACTGCCCATTACCATGTCCTAAGTTGCCTTGTGTATTCATTTTGTGCAGTAACCCTGGCTGGCTAGCGTTCCTAGCACTTGGCCCTCATACATTTACAAAATTACCTATCTCATGTAAAGCCACTCGTGGTTTGGATAACACTTTCTTAATGAGGTCTAAGTTAGACAACCTATTTAATATAGCAACCTTCATCCATCGCTACTCAAGTACTCACAATCCCTTTACCTTTTTCTAGTTTTTCTTTTTTCCTATGGCATGTATTATCTTTTAATATAGTTTATAATTTGCTTGATTGTTATATTATGGTCTCTTCATGTCAGAATGTAAAGTTGCAAAATGGCAAGTTCTTCTTTCTCGATTCCTCATGTATTCCACTCACTTAGAACAATATCTAGCACATAGTGGGTGGTCAATAAATACTTTATGAAAGGATACAGAATACAAATGACCCTTGAACAATAGAAGTTGGAACTACTGGGCCCACTTTTGCATGGATTTTCTTTCACCTCTGCCACCCCTAAGACCACAAGATCAACTCCATCTCTTCAACATTTTCCTCAGCCTACCTTTACCTCAGCCTACCTTTTCCTCAGCCTACTTGATGTGAAGACAATGAGGATGAAGATATTTATGATGATTCACTTCCACTTAAGGAGTAGAAAATATATTTTCTCTTCCTTATGATTTTCTTAATAGCATTTTATTTTGTTTATCTAGCTTACTTTATTGTAGGAATACAGTATGTAATACATATAACATACAAAATATGTGTTAATTGACTGTTTATGTTATCAGTAAGTTTTGTGGTCAACAGTCGGCTATTAGTTAAGTTTTAGGGGAGTCAAAAGTTATATGTGGATTTTCAACTTTGTGAGTAGTAGATGTTCCAACCCCCTTGTCGTTTAGGGATCAACTTTAATTATGTAATCTCTTCTCTAAGATACTCCCACTTATGGAAGCACAGTTACTGTAGAATGGATTCAGAACAGGGATCACCTGATCACCATCTTCCTCATCTTACAGAATTCCCAGGCACCTTTCACAGTTGCAGCAATGACATCATGAGTCCTCTGAAAGAGGTTCCATATTGCTGTCTTCATTGATGACAGTTGCCTCAATGCCACTCTAATCTTGGCAGAGAGAGTTAAAGTATAAGAATAAAGCAATTAAAGTGAAAATTTTACTCAACTCTAAAGCCTAGCTAATCGGTTACTTTGCTTAACCAAATTTTCTTGTTAAAATGAAGTTAAAAGGTTAACTCAGGAATCACTTTCAAGTCATTACTGAACATTATGTTTTCATTATTTAATTATCCATTTTTACTAAGTGCAGCATATTGAACATTATTTGACCTTTTAAAATGAGCCTACACATCCTCCACGTCATCATTTTGAGTATTAATTCCAATTAATTCATTAAATCATTCAAGAGATATTTTTTGGATCTGTATGACAGTCACGTGGCATTTAATGTGAAAATGAAAAAGATACTATCACTGGTCTAAGTAAATGCTATAGTACATTTGAACAGTTTTCCTAATTTTATCTCACCGTAGGCTGGATTGAGAAACTTTGAGATTGTGTTAGTTTGCATAGAAGCCTGAAGTCAGATTGTTTTTAATTATTTCCCTTAAAATTTAGAGGCTAACA
>NW_012099677.1:179759-187023 GCF_000951045.1 Mandrillus leucophaeus
TGAAAATTTTACTCAACTCTAAAGCCTAGCTAATCGGTTACTTTGCTTAACCAAATTTTCTTGTTAAAATGAAGTTAAAAGGTTAACTCAGGAATCACTTTCAAGTCATTACTGAACATTATGTTTTCATTATTTAATTATCCATTTTTACTAAGTGCAGCATATTGAACATTATTTGACCTTTTAAAAATGAGCCTACACATCCTCCACGTCATCATTTTGAGTATTAATTCCAATTAATTCATTAAATCATTCAAGAGATATTTTTTGGATCTGTATGACAGTCACGTGGCATTTAATGTGAAAATGAAAAAGATACTATCACTGGTCTAAGTAAATGCTATAGTACATTTGAACAGTTTTCCTAATTTTATCTCACCGTAGGCTGGATTGAGAAACTTTGAGATTGTGTTAGTTTGCATAGAAGCCTGAAGTCAGATTGTTTTTAATTATTTCCCTTAAAATTTAGAGGCTAACATTTGAAAAAAAAAAAGCAAGAATATGAAAAAAAATAGATCGTTATTTTTAAAACACAGAGCAAGAGAGAGAAGGTATTGTTTGGAATGTAGTGTTGAGAGGAACACAGAAGTAAGATCAGGGTAATGTTTATCTTCCTACTCTCAAGTTCTCTCAATAAGAGAAACCTTAATTTATATGGATGTTTTTGTAACATGGTAATTTTTATGTCTGGCCTCTTTCCTTGCCTGTAAAGTTTCTCCCTGGAAAGAAATCTGTAAGAGTATATTAAGATACAGAGTTTTTGAGATGCTAATGAGATCTGTGGAAAGATAATGTAATGTAATGGGAAAATAAAATTTTGAACCAGATAGACCTGAGTTTCAACCACAGCTGCACTATCGTTTAACTATGACCAGTGGGAAGTTTCATAAACACCTTCATCTTAACTGTTTTTCAGCTTCAACATGAATATAAAGACATGCCGTGAGGTTTCATCGGGAATACATGAAAATTTATGTACATACCTGGCATAGTGTCAGCACATGGTGTAAGCTGACACAAGTATAATTATCAAGTAAATATTGGCTTCTTCTGTTTCTTCATTTAATGACAGTCTTTTTGGAGGGAGCACCTACTCTGTGCCATATTCTGTGTGAGTGTAATAAAACAGATAGTCGGAATTATTTATCTAACAGTTCTGTAATGCCATTCCTGAATGAGAGAATGATTAAGGCACTAATAAGAATAGGGATGAAATGGATGAAAGGAGATAATGATTATATTACAGGTAATAAAAGTTGTGATTTGCTGACTGCTTACTATGTATCAAGCACTTTTCTTTGTGATTTATATTATTACCTGATTAAATCCATTTAATGTCTGTGGAATAACTGTACAGAAGAGAAGATTGAGGCACATATAATTCAATTGTTGAAACTCACATACACATTTGAAAATGCATCAAGATTGAAAAGGGGGAAGCTATGCATAAATCTTACTTTTATATCTGCGTTGCTTATTTACAAACTGAATTTTTAGCCATATTTATTTAAATACAGTTCTAAAACATTGTTTCTCTTTATGCTGCTTCTTTGTTCAAATGTTTGGAAGTGGTGATCGATATTCGTGAAATATCATAAATTGGAAAATGAATAATCTACATGTGATATTAAATAATGAAATGATAAACATTATATAAAACATGCTATTATTATTGTATTTTATGTATTAGACCTCTGACTCATAGTTATATGCCACTTGGAATTAAAATAAATGAGTACATACTTCAAAAGAACAGTTCCTGTGTTCCCATCTGAAGACACATCTCAAAGATATAATTTTAATTCCACGTGCTAACTAAAGGAGAGCAAAATGTTCTGCATTTCAGTTAGTTGGGAATATGTTGAATAGTTCCAGAAATATCAAACAAATATTGAAGCTTCACAAACGTGCATTAAATTATACCCATATTGGGCTTAACTTACCTTTTTTTTTTTTTTTTTTTTTGTTAGAAGGAGTCTCACTCTGTCCCCAGGCTGCAGTGGAGTGGCACTATCTTGGCTCACTGCCTACAACCTTCGCCTCCTAGGTTCAAGGGATTCTCCTGCCACAGCCTCCTGAGTAGCTGGGACTATAGGCGAGTGTCACCACACCCAGCTACTTTTTGTGTTTTTAGTAGAGACAGGGTTTCACCATGATGGCCAGGATGGTCTCGATCACTTGACCTCGTGATCCGCCCACTTTGACCTCCCAAAATGTCGGGATTACAGGCATGAGCCACCGCACCCAGCCCTTGTTCCTATTTTCTTCTTTTAAGAGTAAGATATTATATTTAACCTAATGGAAAAAGTATTAATTTTGTGGTGTCATAAAAATCTACAAAATTAACTTTTTAGAAGAGTACCTCTAAATGGTTAAAAAAAAAAAAGTCTAGTAACACATTTTTATGATTTTACCAGCAAATGAAATCTAACAAAATGCGAAAAATATTCCCTATTCTACGCTTTTTATTTCAGTCTTAAAATAGTTTTTATTTTATAGTTTTATATTGCAGTTGACTTAATAATCAACAGATGATCATGTATCCCATTACTTCATCTTGCTTTTAGTTCAATCTAAGTCTGCTGAACTGGCCAAATAAGTGCTTTATTGTAAGATTTAATGTAGTCTTCAAAAGTTCTCTCTGAAATTGACTATTAACGTAAAACTTTTTGGTTAACAAAAAATAGGTAGTACAAAATGCATTAAAAAGTACATAGTTTAGTAGAACTTGGGAAATGTTTTTCACATGTTTATTATTTTTATATTTGTCACAGATCCTTTGAAATTATTAAAAGATTTTTACACACAGTGATTTGGTACCTGAGCTATCAGGTATAATTGGATTGATGGCATTGCTAAGATCTTTTTATTTTTTAGTATATAAAGATTTTTTTTTTCTGACTACACCCTGGAAAATGTGGGGGGAAATGCCTTAAATTAACATACAAAATTTGGCTGCCAAACAATATATTGTCTAACTAGACAAAGAAATTGCTGCAATCTTATTTCACATGTGTAAGCAAAAGAATGAGCCCATTCTGCACTCTGAAATTATAGAATTTTTCCCCTAAAATACACCAGCAGGATAGAACAGTCCACTCTTCACAAAAATTGAAAGATTATGCAGAAACACTCACTTTTTAAAAGTTTTCCCCTTTTTCACCCATTTTGCAAATGACTATGTGAACTCTTGTATTTTTGTAAACTGTGGAAAACAGATATGGGAATAGCTTCTACTGTTCATTTTAAAAACGACTATGGGGGGAATTGTTTTAGATTATATAAATAGTATTCATGAGTTACAGAAACAATAGCTTAGCAATGAAATTGAATAAAATGATGCATGCATACTTTACTATGTCTTGGGCAGTGTTGGGGCCAGAGCCAAACCTTAGTGGTCTTGAAGACAGCATGCAAGGCAGAAGACATATGCATAGATCTTGACCTAGGTCCCTTATGTTAGTCTATACCAATCCCAGACAATCTCGTCTTCTGCCATGATCTTCCGATCCATGTATTTGCTAATGACTCCTAAGACTGTATCTTTTCTCAACGCGGATACTTTTTCTTGATCTCCAGATTTACATATTCAGTAACTTGGTTGATATCTCCACCTGAATGTTTCTAAGATGACTCAAACTCACCACATTCAAACCCAATTAATTTTATTTTCCTTAGAATCTCTGCTGGTACTTTTTTATCCCTCTTCCAGTGAATTTATTCTCTTTGTTACACAGCCAGAATTGGGTGTCATCTTTAACTCTTGCTTTGACTCTTCAATTACTAAATCCTGTCCATTTTTCTTTCTCTAAACCCAGCTCAAATCCTGTTACATTTCTTCAGCCCCACTGCAACCCCTGTCTTCCAGACTACCATCTCCCAGACTCCCATTATAAATGTTATATACATTTCTGCTACAGCCTTCTGACTAGTTTTGCAGAATTCAGTCTTTCTCTTTCTGATTTATTTTTCACAAAAGATCTTAGTGAGGATTTTAAAATAATGTCATTCTCTGTTGTAAGACCCTTCAATATTTCTTCACTGCTTGAATTCAGTCTACATGACAATTCTTGTATGACTTGAATGGCCCCTCCCTCCCTTGAATTGTGCCATTAGTCACTTACCTGTTTTGGTTTAATTGTGGCATGAGTAATTCTCAAAACTAAAAGCTTTTGATATCATTGTGTAACTAGAATCTAAATAAAACAAAGCTATGTGGTAATATTTTTAATATGGCGTTCCTCCAGTTGGCATTCTCCTCAGTGTCATTTGTGACACCCTCATTGTTTTATCATTTTTGCTCCCATGATTTTTTAACCCCTTTATCCATGAATCATTCATCCCGTTTTTAATTTTTTCCTTTACGTCTTAATTCTAGATGAATAGGAGAAACTAAGGAAATTGTAAGAAGTGATCTTCCTTCATACAGAGAAAATGAGCAGAGATTGAGGTGGTATATAAATCAGAACCTTATTTCTTTTTTTCAATGGATAAAAACCAGGGCTTATATTACTATTTTTATAAATTAAAATTTGATATATTCTAGAAGGAATCTGACTAGAAGTCCTATAAAATCACTTTGGTGCAGTAATTTTAGGGAATTTCATTTCCTTTTTCTTCTACTCAAATCCAGACTGGGAGGTAATACAGCAGGTGAAATAACGCAGAAGAAAATAGGGATGGGAAAGGGAACTATCAAGAAAGGATACAGACGGAATCTCCATGACACCTGAGTAGTGGTGTGTCCCTGGAGCCTGGGCGTGTTATTTCACCTCTGTGCCCACCTTTCCTAACCTGACATTTGGTTTTTCCAATGTCTTCTACAAAGTCTTCTCTGATACCTTTTCATACAGCCTCTCACTTGGTGCTCTCCTTGGCTTACCCCATTTTGTATTGTCTGGGAAGGGCTGTGGTCATTTACTACCAAGATGATTAACTCAATAATAAAAGAAAGAAATGCTTCTACTAGTGAAACAAAGAAATCAAATACTCAGGACTCTAGTACCTCGAACTCCTTCAGAGAGGCCTATTTTGTGACTCCAGGATAGGAACGTCGGGGATGAAATAGTGGATGCTGTGTGAGAAATGCCTGAGACTGTTCCCGTTAAAATCATACTGTGAATGCTTTAGACAAAGCCTGGATGGAGAGTTTCCAAGGGTAGCAAAAGAATCTCCCTTAGACTATACACATGGTTCAAGAGAACTAAGTATACTTTATGCCAAGTATCTTTTTTTTAAAGGCAGTAGGATTGAGTGAGTCTAACAGTAGCTGCTCCTAGGTCCCTACCGCCCAGAGCAACTCACCATAATGTAAGTAAGCATGGCCCTAGTAGATAACAATGATCATATTCGGCCATTTTTCTCCCCATGCTTTAAAATCAATGAAAATAAATATCATAGTTCATATTTATCTAATTTATTTTTAAATGCATACTCTTTTAAAGGGGGGAAGCATTGTGCTTAGTTTTTTTTTTTGTGCTTAAGAAAACAATATAAAGGCTGAAACATTTTTTAAGAGGCAATATTGACTATTATGTCATAATATCAATTGCAGTATAATGCAAAAGAAGGTGTCCATTTGCTATTTGAGATGAAATATGCTTGGACTCCAAGAATTTGACTCTCTACTCATAGTTTTTTTTTTCTTTATTACTAACCGGATTTTATTTTAAAATAAACAGACATGAAGGAATTTCATCATTTGCTCAGCATTAGAGTTGTACAAGCAAATTTGGATTTGGAATTTGACTCTGTAGCATGTTCTGTTTAAAATACTAAGCAGGTTATTCCCTAATGTTCAATTCATTCATAGTTTATGGTAATGAATTTAAGTCTTGGAAGAGAGTGAAACTAATCCTTGAGATATGACCTTAAAATGTGCAATTTAATGTTTTTCCCATTGAGCAAGCTATAAACTGTGAAATAATGTTTCAAAATCCAGGGTTTCCCCTCCAAGCCATTCATTCACATGCATAATCACCAGTGAGCCACATGTGGGCCAAAGCCCCGATGCTATCAGGTGGATCCGGGATGCTGTATCTTTACCCTGCTGTGTTCACAGAATCTAAATATTCAATTTAAAGAGCCTGTAACAGGCTGAAGATATTAATTTGTTTATTTCAGATCTGAGTTATGGTCTCGGAGGTTGCTTGTCATGCACAAGTTACTTCTCAGTCATTCCTGAGGATAGTGTGTGTATGTGAATGACAGCCACAGAGCAGCCTGCACCAATTTATACCAGCCATCTCTATGGAGCAAGCAGGTGGCAAAGGGATAAATGAACCTCAAAGAGGATTTAGTCAGGTCAAGATTTGAATATGTATTTCTCATCATCATGTTTAATAATATTTTAGTCAGTCTCCTATGCAAATTCTACCTCTTCAACTTTTAAAATAATATGATAGATTAAATGAGTAGTGTATATCACACGTAGAATTTTTTTGTCATTTATATTTTATTGAGAGTCACTGATTACTAAGTAAATAAAACAATGCCTTCTCTAAAGCAAGATTATCAATCCCGTTTGTCTTTATATGCATAAGAACTAACATTTAGTGAATTCTTATCAAGTGTCAGACACTGTGCTGACTGACTTATTTGTATTATATCCATTAAGCCTTACACAAACCCCATGTGGAAAGTATTGTTTTTTGTTTTTTGTTTTTGTTTTTGTTTTTGTTTGAGACAGAGTTTCGCTCTTGTTGCCCAGGTTGGAGTGCAATGGCACGATCTCGGCTTAGCTCAACCTCTGCTTCCAGGTTCAAGCTATTCTCCTGCCTCAGCCTCCTGAGTAGCTGGAATTTCAGGCATGCACCACCACACTTGGCTAATTTTGTATTTTTAGTAGAGTTGAGGTTTCTCCATGTTGGTCAGACTGGTCTCGAACTTCCAGCCTCAGGTGATCTGCCCACCTCAGCCTCCCAAAGTGCTGTGATTACAGGTGTGAGCCACTGAGCCTGGCCAGTAAGCACTATTATTTCCATATAGCAGATGAAAACCTAAGGCATGGAGAAATAAAATATTGCCCATCACTTAGCTATTAAGATATGGATGTGGTTCTTAAACCCAGGCAATCTGACTCCAGACCACATACTTATATTAGCTGCTTTATAAAGTAGATGGGCACATGTTACCTGCTATCATTTTTAATCCATGTGATTGGTATTTGCTGCATTACACTCTGTCTTTATTTGAAATTATTCACCAGTGCTACTTCTTTGCTAGGACAATCCACTCACATTTTTCAGTTATGTTGCATTACTTG
>NW_012099677.1:187073-192100 GCF_000951045.1 Mandrillus leucophaeus
CTCACCATAATGTAAGTAAGCATGGCCCTAGTAGATAACAATGATCATATTCGGCCATTTTTCTCCCCATGCTTTAAAATCAATGAAAATAAATATCATAGTTCATATTTATCTAATTTATTTTTAAATGCATACTCTTTTAAAGGGGGGAAGCATTGTGCTTAGTTTTTTTTTTTGTGCTTAAGAAAACAATATAAAGGCTGAAACATTTTTTAAGAGGCAATATTGACTATTATGTCATAATATCAATTGCAGTATAATGCAAAAGAAGGTGTCCATTTGCTATTTGAGATGAAATATGCTTGGACTCCAAGAATTTGACTCTCTACTCATAGTTTTTTTTTTCTTTATTACTAACCGGATTTTATTTTAAAATAAACAGACATGAAGGAATTTCATCATTTGCTCAGCATTAGAGTTGTACAAGCAAATTTGGATTTGGAATTTGACTCTGTAGCATGTTCTGTTTAAAATACTAAGCAGGTTATTCCCTAATGTTCAATTCATTCATAGTTTATGGTAATGAATTTAAGTCTTGGAAGAGAGTGAAACTAATCCTTGAGATATGACCTTAAAATGTGCAATTTAATGTTTTTCCCATTGAGCAAGCTATAAACTGTGAAATAATGTTTCAAAATCCAGGGTTTCCCCTCCAAGCCATTCATTCACATGCATAATCACCAGTGAGCCACATGTGGGCCAAAGCCCCGATGCTATCAGGTGGATCCGGGATGCTGTATCTTTACCCTGCTGTGTTCACAGAATCTAAATATTCAATTTAAAGAGCCTGTAACAGGCTGAAGATATTAATTTGTTTATTTCAGATCTGAGTTATGGTCTCGGAGGTTGCTTGTCATGCACAAGTTACTTCTCAGTCATTCCTGAGGATAGTGTGTGTATGTGAATGACAGCCACAGAGCAGCCTGCACCAATTTATACCAGCCATCTCTATGGAGCAAGCAGGTGGCAAAGGGATAAATGAACCTCAAAGAGGATTTAGTCAGGTCAAGATTTGAATATGTATTTCTCATCATCATGTTTAATAATATTTTAGTCAGTCTCCTATGCAAATTCTACCTCTTCAACTTTTAAAATAATATGATAGATTAAATGAGTAGTGTATATCACACGTAGAATTTTTTTGTCATTTATATTTTATTGAGAGTCACTGATTACTAAGTAAATAAAACAATGCCTTCTCTAAAGCAAGATTATCAATCCCGTTTGTCTTTATATGCATAAGAACTAACATTTAGTGAATTCTTATCAAGTGTCAGACACTGTGCTGACTGACTTATTTGTATTATATCCATTAAGCCTTACACAAACCCCATGTGGAAAGTATTGTTTTTTGTTTTTTGTTTTTGTTTTTGTTTTTGTTTGAGACAGAGTTTCGCTCTTGTTGCCCAGGTTGGAGTGCAATGGCACGATCTCGGCTTAGCTCAACCTCTGCTTCCAGGTTCAAGCTATTCTCCTGCCTCAGCCTCCTGAGTAGCTGGAATTTCAGGCATGCACCACCACACTTGGCTAATTTTGTATTTTTAGTAGAGTTGAGGTTTCTCCATGTTGGTCAGACTGGTCTCGAACTTCCAGCCTCAGGTGATCTGCCCACCTCAGCCTCCCAAAGTGCTGTGATTACAGGTGTGAGCCACTGAGCCTGGCCAGTAAGCACTATTATTTCCATATAGCAGATGAAAACCTAAGGCATGGAGAAATAAAATATTGCCCATCACTTAGCTATTAAGATATGGATGTGGTTCTTAAACCCAGGCAATCTGACTCCAGACCACATACTTATATTAGCTGCTTTATAAAGTAGATGGGCACATGTTACCTGCTATCATTTTTAATCTATGTGATTGGTATTTGCTGCATTACACTCTGTCTTTATTTGAAATTATTCACCAGTGCTACTTCTTTGCTAGGACAATCCACTCACATTTTTCAGTTATGTTGCATTACTTGAAGTTGTGTGTGTGTGTGTGTGTGTGTGTACATACCATATTCTTCTTATTGTGCTTATAAGGACTTCAGTTCACAACCTAACAGGTTGAATATGCCACTGCACTTCCTTCAGAGTTTGTTGAGTTAATCTGTATCTCCAAGATGTGTGCCATTGTCTGTTTCAGATTATATAGGCCTTATAGGGGTTTTTTTGGGTAACTTTTGAAATATTTATTCTTTTACTTAAGATAAATTTTAAAGATGCCCTATTCATCACTAAAGAGGAATATCTTAAATATAGAACCAGCACTATTGTTTAATATATTTTCAAAAAGTGGATTATCAGGAATATTCCCAGACGGAAAGAGATTAATTCTGGGACTGTGATTGTGAAGTGTAGAAACAGATGGATTGTGTGTGACTTATGTGAATCCAACTTGGGTTTTTGTCCTAGAGGAAGGGAGAGCAACCATCAGTAACTAGCTATTGGCGACTTAATCAGCAGCAAGTTTTAGCCTGGTGTTCTTATGTTCAATTTAGAGATGAGGAAACTGAGGCTAAGGGAAATTCATTAAGTATCTCGGCATTTCATCAATAGTATGTGATTGATAGTCCGTGGCTAAGCCAGAATTTGACAGTTCTGAGTCCAGAGTCCACATATGCTTCCACCCCTGACCCTGCTACTTTGTAGCAAAAGGTGCAGATAGAAGTATGGGGTAGGGAGGGGTGAGGTGATGAGGTGAGGAGGGGGGAAAACTTACAAAGTAAAGCTTAAAGATTGTCCGAGGGGAATTGAGATTAAGATCAAACATGAATTATAAATAAAGATTACCTTTGGCTCTTAAATGGATGTAAGAACAAAAGAGAGATCTGTCGGTTGCTTACAGAAGTATAAATTAAAATTGTTAACACATTGATTTGATGTCTCCCTTATAAATATTCACTGGGTTGTGGGAATGTAAAGACTTCTGTGACACAAAGCTGAGATAACAAAGGACTAACTACTTTTGGAAAAACAGCATATACATTGTGAGAATACACCCAAATAAGTGAAGGTAAATGAATCAGCATTTTTTATTTGGGTGTTTCGAAAGTTGTACAGTTGGTTCAAATATTTTTCTAAACAATTTATATTCCAATCTTTAGTGGAATACCATTTAGAAAGAAAGGAAAACATTATGATTTGGTATTTATGCCCTGGAATGGGACTGCTCTGAATTCAAATATTGTACAACTCTATCACTTACTAGTTGCATAGACCTAGGGAAGGTACTGCCCCCTCCTAACCTCAGTGATCAGTAGCCGCCTACAAAATGAAGATATAAATAGCACCGACTTAGCATTTTTTAATTAAATTAGATAGCGTATGTCAAACACTTAACACATCTTTTAAACATGGTAAGCAAGACCATGTATGCTACAATTTCTAAAGACTTTTTTTTATAATCTCTTAAGCATGATCCCTGCATCAACTGTCACCGGCCACATGGTGGCAGCAAAAATACTGTCAGGGCCATTACCTACAAGAGACACTACTCCCTCACATGATGAAACTGGATGTGGCAAATGAATGAACCAGCCCAACACAGCTGGATTGAATCTAGTAATTCCCATTGGCTGGATTATTTTCTAAGAGTCCCTTGATACTGATTGGTTTTTACCATGAATTAAAATGAAGAAAGGTAGATAAACCTGAATTCAAGATGTACTCTGTACCAGCCACACAGCTATGTTTTGCATTTATCTCATTTCGTTGCTTTAATAGTTTATGATCTAGACATTAACATTTCACATATGGAAAAAAAAAAAAAGAGTTCGGTTGAATTAGATAGCTTCTTATGATCCACCGCTAATACATTTTAAATGTAAAAGGTTGGAACACAACTTTGTCTAATTTAGGCCTGTGCTGATGAAATGCTGATGAAAGAGTGCATCACCATGCTTCTGGTATACCTTTAACTGAAGCTGATTTTCAAACAATCGTTCTTTCTTTGGCTGTGACTTAAGTTCTTAAATCACTGCACCCTATTTTACTTAGCTATAAAATGACTGTCAAATTCTTTCAAAGTGCTTTTCTTATATCAGTTAATTCTCATATTTATTCAGAAGTTAATTTAATGAATATTTGTTAAGAAAACTATGCTAGAAAGTGGAACCACAAACACCAGTGGGGGTAATACTCGTTTTTTTAAATGCTCACTTTTTTCTTGAAAGACCTTTTGGTTTGGGGAATGGGCAGAGAAGCAGACCACTACAGTACAGTGTGGATGGACCCTGAGAGGTGAACTGCAGGGTGATTTGGTAGCATGTAAGATAGCTGTTGCTCTAGACTTCAGAATAAGGAAAGGCTCCTCACAGGATCTCAAAGACATTTGAAATGTTTAGGAATTAACGCATAAAGGAGGAAGGAAAGGAAAAGTGAAAGGGTGAAGGGATAGCGTTCTTCAGTGCGTTAAAAGAGAATACCTAAAAGTCTGTATGTTGTGGCTGTGATGTTATAAGCAACTTTGAGTGCAATTGGAAGAATTGTGGGTATTTTTTAAGGAAGGACATCTTTTAGTGGTGTAAATTGTTTTAAAAATGGCTGCAGTGAGTCTCAATCATTTTATGTTTACTTGCCAAGGTTAAGGCTGTGTCTGGGAAAGAACACAGATCCACAGGAAAAAATGTAGTCCATTCTTTTTCCAAAGGAGATCTAAGGACCTCAATATTTAAAGGAAATAGGGCAGGTATTGGGGAAAGAGGAATAAATGTTTAAAAGAATGTGGGTAGATAAGAGGCAAGTGGTTGCATTCTTTTGAGTCTTTGATTAGCCATTCACACGTGAGGGGAGTAGAGGAATAGTTACTTATGTATTCACCTAGCTCAGTGAATCTGAATTTTTACATAAGATAAAATAAACATAGGGCAGAGGAAACAGATACATTTGTCTCAGGTGAGCAGAAGATTGACTTTGAGTTCTGTCCTTTGTCCAGTACTTGTGAAGACAGGCTATCAATTTACATCGTCAGGGTGAAATTTAACAGAGCTTTTTTAGGGTAAAGTTCTTGAGGCCCTCAAGGGATTTGTGTGTGTGTTGGGGG
>NW_012099677.1:192230-251678 GCF_000951045.1 Mandrillus leucophaeus
CTTCTTTTTTAATATTTATAGCTATCTTATTTAGGAACAAAATTGGAGGCAGGTTTGTGTGACCCAGTTCTCAGCTTGACTTCTTCCTTTGGCTAAGTGATTTTTGGGATTGTGAAATTTATTTTCCTTTCACAGTGGTTATGATGGACTCTGTGTTTAGCTATATACTGCTTACCATGTTGTACTCTAATTCTCTGTTCCTTCAATTGTCCTTGTCTCCAAGACTCAAGAGCTTCTTAAGGTTAAGGATTATCTTTAATCATAGTATTCTTACTGTTAAGTAGAGTGTCAAGGTCATAAATTGAAGTTAACAAGTATTTAGATAGATTAGTTAATTTCTGCCCATATTATGGGCCTTGTTATTTTTATTGATAAGTACTAAGAACCCGCAGTTTGGTCTATGGTCAGAGAATAGACTTTGTTTAAAAAGAGGACACCAAGATTTTCGTTTTGTCCTTTTGCTCTAATCAGTTTAAAAATATCACCAAAGATAATCCAGTTACACCAACTTTGTGTTAATTTCCAAAGTCAATTCACGAAGTCAATCTTTTCTGTAAATATTAACATAAAATATTTCTTAACACATTTGTCATGAATAATATTTATTTTTTTCAGTTTGCTTGCTTCAGAATATTTAACATTTTTTCTACATCCTGTGGAATGCATCTATGTTTATTTATTCCTAGTTCCAAAACGGATAAAACTTATAAGAGCTTTGTGTTATCCTTGCATATGCAAATATTTTAGTGCTGAAATGAATTACTTAATCATTGGCTATCTGACCTCCTCAGGCACCAGTGCCAGGTATAGAGAAGAGCAAAGAAACTTTTGTGTAAAGAGAAAAAGATAATGCTATCACTATTATCACACACATACACAGCCCTTCTTAACGAGGCACTGTAAGTGGTTTAATGATTACATTCAGTATCTCCTGCAGTCACTGGACTTTCCAGATTATTCAAAGGCACACTTTCAAAAATAGTGGCAATTTCTAGGATTTTAACAATTACTTTAATTCTTTGTTACGTCACATTCCTCTTGTAACACATAATTACTCTAAAGGGCCTTTGAATAGCAGCTTCTGATGTGGTATCCAAGAAGTTACAGCTGCAACCTCTCTGCACAGAAAAAAAAAAAAAAAAAATACTGTGGAAACTAAACAAAGGGAAATTAAGCAATGCCCAGTGACTTATGGGAAGTGGTATGTTTTCTCTTTCTCTGTCTCTTTAAAAGATATTAATAATGTAATTTATAAAATTGGAGAACATTAGCTTACTAAACATATTGCTATTATTTGGCAGATTTAAGGAAGCTCTTCTGCTTTACAGAGCATTTCTGGGAAGGGATAGAATAAAAGACTTTTGCTGACTTCAGTTTGGGCCATCTCCAAAGTATTTGAAGCCCTAAGATTGATCATCCTAGAAAACTGAAGCAGCACAGTGCAGACTTCTAAATTGGGGCTAGGATAGTGTATAGATAAGAATGACTAATAGAAACCCAAAGTGCAATTTCTGAACAGAAACCAATTGTAGGGCTGAATAAATGTGCATATAGTCATGTGACTATCCTTTTGTATATCTTACAAGCATTTTTAATCGTAAGGAATGTAAACAACTGAGTGTAAATGTAACTGCTGGGAGTGTGGATTTGGGCATAAAAATATAGCCTTTTACAGGGGAGCTGCTCATATCCACATTCACTGAATCACAGATTGGGCTCCTTAACCCGTGGAGAAGCCTATGCTCACATTATTATGCAGAAATATTTTTTGAGTGTGTCTGGTGACATATCAAAGTTAGCCTTGCCATAGATGTATAGACTTACCATTTTTTCTTTTCGAGACGGAGTCTCGCTCTTTCATCCAGGCTGGAGTGCAGTGGCCGGATCTCAGCTCACTGCAAGCTCCGCCTCCCAGGTTCACGCCATTCTCCTGCCTCAGCCTCCCGAGTAGCTGGGACCACAGGCGCCCGCCACCTCGCCCGGCTAGTTTTTTGTATTTTTTAGTAGAGACGGGGTTTCACCGTGTTAGCCAGGATGGTCTTGATCTCCTGACCTTGTGATCCGCCCGTCTCGGCCTCCCAAAGTGCTGGGATTACAGGCTTGAGCCACCGCGCCCGGCCACCATTTTTTCTTAACTCTTGCATTGGGGTTGGAGCAAAAGAGAAAAATCTTTCCTCTGCTATTTAAGGGACAGCTTTCTTTTGGTCTCTTTACACATTTTGGCACATAAATGGAGTTTATGTGCATATGGCTTCCTTTATTTTTATTTTTGTAAAAATAAATTTATTACTCTGTGGATAAGAGACCTTGGTGGTAAGATAAAAAGCATTGTAGCAGAGAATATATTTTACAGGAACATATTTTACAGAAATCAAATCTGTAGAAGCTTATGTAAAAGCTATCCTTCCAAATTGACAAGTATGTAAGGGAATTTTTAAACTTTTTATTTTTTTTAAATCCATCTATAAAGTAGCATTTAAAAATAAGACTTAATGAGTTAAGGAATAGTAGAGAGCAGAAACAACAACTAGTGAATTTTAAAATACTTTTCTTTGTTTAAGTGCTTTGGGAAACTTGTCACCCAAGGTACAACCTTGGATCGTATTCTACCGTGGAGAGAGATTATGGAAACAGGCAGTGAGGAAAGTTTAAAAGCTATAGAGGATTTTTTGTTTGTTTCTGAGAGGTACTAATTTGTAATAATCAATGATACTCTGAGGGTAGTAGCCAGTTTTGCCCTTTCAGTAGAATAGAGAAGAAATGTCATTCTCAAGGGGGAGATGTATGTATATGAAATCTCTGAGGACAGAGATATGGAAGTGACTTAACCAAAACAGACAGTGGTCTCATTATTTTATTAACATAATTGCCAAATCTTCTAGGATTCTTAGCTGACCTACGAATAGGGAAACTGAAGGGAAGATATATTTTGAAATATTTGCATATATATAATGCAGTCTCTTGGGGGTGGGACTCAAGTCTAATCACAAAATTCTTTGATGTTTCATATATACTTTACACATATAACTTAAAGGTAGTTTTATACAATATTTTAAATAATTTTATGCATGAAATAAAATTTGTGTTAAGTGCTTATGTGTAGAATTTTCCATTTGTGGTGTCACGTCAGCACTCAAAAAGTTTCAGATTTTAGAGCATTTCAGATTTCAGATTTTCAGATTCACAGGTGCTCCAGCTGTGTTAGATTACAATGAAAAGTTCGATTAAGCCTCTACAGTAGACATGATACAGTTAACATTGATGTGTTAAAATATGACTAAGCTAGAATTAATAGCTAAAGTGAGCTCCAACTCTTAAACACTTGGAAGTAAACCTAAAAATAAAAGAAAGAAAAATTATTACTTTAATATCACATTGGTCCAAGGGCAAAGTAAAACTGAAATTATTGGCTAGAAAATAATTTCACAGAAAACACTGTACCTAGAAAAAGATACGATACTGGTAAAATTTTTCTCATACAAAAGTTATTATCATAAATTACTTTTATTAAGAATGGAAATTATTAGAAATGCATTAAAAAGTGAAAAAACAATGTAAGCTTAAATTGAATATAACAAAGTAAAATGATAAATTAGAAAGAAAACTATAAAATAAATTAATTCACAAACTGATATTTTGAAAATATCTAGCCTACCAAAAAAAACCCAAAAAAACAAAAAAGAGACAGCATTAGGAATGATATATTGGATGTAACCATTATTTCAACAAATAGATTTCGAGAACTGAAAACATAAAAATTATAAAGAATTTTATACGACTGTCTTAGTCTTTTTGTATTTCTGTAAATGAATACCTGAAGCTGGGTAATTTATAAAGAAAGAGTTTTGTTTGGCTCAGGGTTCTGCAAGCTGTACAAAAATCATCGTGCTAGAATATGCTTCTGGTGAGACCCTCATACTTCTGCTCATGGCAGAATTGAAAGGGAACCAGCAGTGGGGGATCTTTTAAAGATATAAATTCAATTATGAATACTGTTCAAAACAATTTGGTAGCTCCCTAATGCACTAAGGACATGTCTTTAATGTTTAATAAGGTCTATTACATGACCTTCCTTCCTAAATGTGTAGGCATGCTACTGTCTTCATTACTTATTATTATTCTTCATCTATGGCACCACCTTCATGCATAATCTTATCTCAGATCTTTCACGTACCTTGCACCTTCATGCTGAGATATTCTTTTCACTGTACTTATTGTTAACTAAAAACTGCTTTTCTTTGAGCTATTAGGTTAGATGTTATTTTTGCTAAGGAGATTTTCTTAAAAAAACTAAATTAGATGGTGCATATTATTGAAAATACTAGAGTAAATATCGATTGGTAAGATGAAAATGAGATCCAAATCATTGAATATATTTGTAAAGAGCATGTAGCTGTCTCACATGAACTCCACATTTCTAGAACTTAGAATTTACATATACAGGTATTAAAGGAGATTGCAGACAAGATTATTGCGCCACTATCAATGTTTGTTGAGGAAAAAAACACATGAGGTTAGGAAGAGTTATGAAGGACTAAATATGGGAAACTGCCTATTAATTTAAAAACTGTAATAGTGAAGTTTACATATTATTGACTGGATGACTTGCTATCAATGCTGAATGCAATTTTGGAAATAAATATTTTGTTAACATGTAAAACAGGAAAAATGTGTGATTATAAGTAAGTAGTATGGGTTTCTAAATTCAAAGCCTGTCAAACTAGCTTTTTAGGTAAGAAAATAGAATAGACAGCATTTCTTGTCTTTATTAAGAGGTTTTCACTAATTTATTTAATATATAATAAATAGAGAAATATGAAACACAGCTAAAACTAAGAAGATGGTAGCTGGTTGAAATACGATGCTTGATTTTAATAGTCGATTTTGAAAGATGTTTTTGGTGTGCTACAGAGCTATGTTTACTACTTAATCACTGGCTTAAATGAGTAGAGAGTGGGCTTACCATATTTTGTGTTTCAACTGGCAAAAAATGGTTGTTATGTTGAATATCTTAATTAAGTGATAAGTTTTGTATCTTAAAAAAGCATAAATTTCAAAAGGGTAAATATAAGACCATGTAATTTGTTCCCAACACTTATGTCAGAAGTACTGTCAACATGAATCCATAATATAGGACAACTTTAAGAGCAGCATACCATTCAGAATAAGTGAGTCAGTAATCCTACTCTGCACTACTCAAACTCTTAAATATTACATTCTGTTCTAAGCCTAACATTCTGAAATAGAGAAAAAAAATAATCTGAGACTTAGCCAGGAGAGAGCAACTATTATGATTGGAGAGTTGCAAAATCATCTCCTATAGAAAAAAGTGCATGGAACCTGGCCATAGACTAGATGTAGACTGTGAAGTCCCTAATACTAATGGGTGGTAAATAACAGAGACATTGCAGCCCAGTGCAAAATTATGTGAATGAAATAGATTGCTGTCTTTGTCTATTAAATGTATACATTAAAATTAATTTTTATCCGTGTTAAAATAGTTTATCTGCTATAATACAAAAGGCAAAGCCTATATTCATTTCTGAGCTCAGTACAGTACAAAATATGTGTAATCGTTCATGAAAAGGAAGCTTTTGTGGGAGGTGTATAGATGAGTTAGGAATTAAACCCATTAGCTTAGTCACGATAAATTTATGTCATACTGGTATTGCATAAATTTTATTGTCAGAAGACTGAAACATCAAGTATATGCAGAAGACTGAAACATCAAGTATATGCTGATTATTTCGTTGTGGTGTTCTAGAGCTAGGAACAGTGCTACTGATGTTTACTTAAGATTAAGAATAATTACATTGATTACCTTTTTAGATGGAAAGTAAACCCACATTTGCATGTAAAACAAACACAATGGTTTGGTACTTAGAAGAGCTAATCATGTTATGGATAACACCCAAAGGTTCTCATTGAAATCTATATGTAAATTTATCTGAGAGATGCAAGGTTTCTCAGTTGTACACTCCAAGAATATTAATTAGCAAACTTTCAGGTTACAAGACACATTTCTACCCATCAAAACACAAATAGAGACCTAAAACAAGACAACAGTTAAAAAGGACAAAGGCAGAAGTTTTTCATCCTGCTTCAATTTTATATCCTCTTCACCTAGACATGGGCCTTTGGCAACCAGGAACCTCGCTACAGTTTACCCACTTATTTTAGAGTATCTTGGCAGATCAACCCCAATTGCTTGCCCTCATCAGTACTCTTCTTTCTCTATTTCCCACAAATTCAGTATATTCAGAAGAAAAGTGTAGAGGTGCTACTGGAGATGAGGTCGTATAGTATGCAAAGAGCTCTTGGACTGGTAGTTAAATTTTGTTTGTCTACTTTTGGTGAATTTTTGTAAGGACTACTTAAAATTACTCAGCGATATTTTTGCCTCCATATAATGTTTGATAAAGCTTAGGAAAGGCATATTTTTAAACTCAGGAAAATCACACAAGATAGTATGTTTTAGATATAATACATTTGACAGAAAGCTCTGCAGATCAACTTCTAACTTAAGATCTGAGGGTAAAATTGTATTAGCACTCATGTACATGAAAATATTAGCACTCATGTACATGAAAATTATCCAAGAAATCCACTTACCTTCTACATTAGTAAGGGTCAGAGTAATACTTAGGATAGAGTAAACGCTCAGAAAAAGAAGGAATGTTTACTATATAGAGGGATTGCATGTGTATATCAAGACTGACTGTAAAAACATAATCATGAGCCTATGATACATTTTTTCAAACAACTAAAAATGCAGCATCTTATTCATTAAGCAGAGGGAGAAGATTGTCTTCAATGTACTGCAGTAAACAGATGAAAAATTAGAAATCATCTACTTCACTAATACTCAAATGTATTTTATGGAGAAAATTCATAATACCCAAGGGCTTCTCCTTCCTCTGTCACATAGAATGAAGTTTTTTCTGTCCTATCTGAGGTCAAATCATTTATATTTTGCCAATTCTTATATCATGCAGTGAACTTCCCCAGAGCCTTGGTCTATGATATTATTTTTCTATCTCACTTTCTCTACATATCATTTACTCTTTAGTCTATATACGTTTAAATCTTCCCCATTGTACAAAGAAAGCTACATCTAGCTACTGTCCAATAACTTTTCTCTTTCTTTCTCATTTTAGCTTACAATATGCATTCTACTCTCAACATCTTCACTTTTACACTGCCATTAGTTGTCAAATTTAGTGTATTCTGACTTTCATGCTTATGTCTTCATTGTTCAAGATAGTTGCATATATTTTGAAAATGTTTAGCATCTCTTAATCCTGTGAATTAAATTTCAGTAGTTATAATAATCTGAAAACACGTCATGTATTTCCAAACACCCCTTAATGGGATGGAATTATCCTGATTATAAATTATTGTTCTTTCAAAACTGTTCTTTTTAAGGTCCTCAGTGACACTCTAATTGTGAACACCAAGAGAAGTTTCTTTGCATGCAAGACTTCCATGCTGCATTGTACACAATTAAACTCATTCTCCTTTTTAAAAACTTATATTTCCTTTGATTCTAAAGCAATGCATTCACCAATTTCTCTTTATACTTCTGTGATTTTTCTCTTTGCCCTTTGTTATTGATCTGCTGCTTAAATATCAGTGTTACTCAGAGTTACATTCTTCATCCATGGCATGTAACACACTACAACAGAGGTTCTTAATACTTTTGGGCTTTTTTGAACATCTCTTTTAGAATCTGTCCCAAAACGGAAAGTGCGGATGGTAATATGTATGTCATACAAACATAGACAATTATATGTACATTTCAGAAAGCTTATGAATTATTTGAGACTCATTAATGGATTTTTGATTAAGAACTCCTAATCATCTATTCTCTTTAACTGGGTTCATTTTGATAACCCTCAAATTTACGTAATTTATCTCCATGTTCACTACAAAAGTCTCCCGACTGTCCCTGCCTCTAGTCTTGCCCCAACAAATGCATCCTCTATTTAGCTGTCAGAATTATTTATCTAATAGGGGAATCTGATTGCAAAACCTAAAGTCCACATTAACTGCTTCCCGTTATCCGTCTGTACCTAGCTCTTCTGCCTCATCTCTTGTTATCTCCTACATAGAAATACTTTTTATGGGGTGCTTGCAATGAACCAGACATTGCATTAATGATTTTACCTTACTTGTTTCAAAAATATTGAATCTTTTAAAAGATATTGCTAAGAAATTTGGAATTTTTAGTGAAAACTACAGTAATCTAGGAGCTTAAGCAAAATATGGAAGGAAAGTAATAGTGAAGGAAAAGATTTCCTGGGAATCATAGAATAAGATTAATAAACCATAGAGTTTAGTTTTTTAAAATTTATATCCAGACATTTATGATATTTTAATTGAATATTTGAAAGTCATTAAAATGGGCTGAGTAAAAGAATAGTGATTGCAAGGTCTCAGGATAAAAGTGAAAGGTGGAACTGGCACTGGGGGGCAAGAGCAGAGCATACTTCATCTGTAGAGAATCTGGGTTAATTACCCACAGCTAAAGCAGCCCTTACGTAATTGTCATTTAATGAATGGTTTGACTTACCTCAAGTTAGCATAATGGTTAAAAATCAGTGAACTTCTCATTCTTCTCATCAGTATTGCATAGCTCAGATTAAGTTTACATTGTCCTGGAGAGGGTGTTATTTAATGTGAAATATGTATATTGAATCAATATTTAGGAGATGGGGCAATAAAGAGTAGTCAAAAGATATATTTGTATTTCCTCCAAATTTGTCTTTACATATAAATATTTTTAAAAGTTTTTAACTCAAATTAATAGTTCTTTTTGCAAAGTAATATATATATTTATTCTTTTGTCTTTCCATTGGCATCTAGGGAAGAATTTTTGTTTTTGAAAATTTTTGTCAATGGCTTCTTGAAAAGTAATAAAATCTGAAACTAAAGGTTTCAAAAATCCTATGTTCTCAAATTGTTTTCCATCTAAAAAAAATCAAGCAATTTGTTTTCAGCACTACTCATTTCATGATAAAAAGAACAGCATTGTATTTGCTAAAGGAAAAGTGGATTGCAAACAATTACTTATGACTTGCCCATGGCCATTTTTATACATTGCCTTGGGGGAGTAATTTAAAATAACCAATTTTACACTCTTCCTGTAAAAACATGCAGGCACTTTGATAAGATAAAACAGTAAAGATGCAGGTTTGTTTATAGTTAACCTTATATTTTGTTGTAATAGCAACACATGTAGTTTTTGGTAACATATCTTTATTTTCTTTAAAATTTTCTTGAGGATTAATCTATGTAAGTCTTATCTGCAAAGTATAATGGGTTCATAAATTCTAGTTCACAGTCAATTTCACAGGGAACCATCTCTAGGTTTACTCAACCTCCTAGATGGTCTTGACAAGCTTCGGTTATTCTGTTATTTCTATTGTTTGGCAACAGACTGCTATTTTAGGATTAAGTGAAAATGCAGTATGAATGACTCACTGTGGAATCACTTTTTTAAATCAGCCTTTGAGTTGGTCACAGAAATAAAAGATAACATTTTTAGTTAAATGTTTCACAAGTAGAAATTTAGAGACACACTTGCTTTACATATAACACAATTTCACATAAATTGCAGTTGATGGTGTAATTTTCTCCTGAAATATGGATCCTTTAAAATACCAATGACTCTTAACAATATTGGCTTTATTGCAGAAGTGGCACTGCATTTTTAAGTTATCTGATTAGTCAAAAGAATAAATGCATTTCAAGGGCACAACTGTTGAAAAACAGTGGCAATTGCAAAATAATTGAAGCATGTCAGGATAACCTAGATAGCTGAAGAGGAGTATATGATAACCTTTATGTATACAGTATTTGGAATCAAGGAAGACAGAAGGTTATTGAGTGCCTTTTCATATGGTTGCTTGAACTTCAAGTCTTACTCAGAATATAGTGATCAATTGTGGTTGTGTTCCTACACCATAGCAGAGTCAGCCCACAAGTCAGTTAAAATCCATCAGCTGGGGACCTAGGCAATGAGGGATTAGGAAATGCCTAAGTGAACTTTGCAGCAAAGCAACCACGCAGAACAGTAAACATGGAAAAACAGCACATTGTGAACTTTTTGTTGTGATATCAAGATCACAGCTAAATCTCACTGCGTAACAATTAAACCACTTAAAAGAAACTTTGTTATTGTAACTTTGGTACACCAGAATATAAACTGGAATATTTTAAATAATGTATAAAAACTCAAATCAAAGTTTGTAAAGTGGTAGTCTATGAGCAGTCAGTCCTCACAGTGTTTTACAGTTAAAAAACTTTATATACTGCTTTGGGGGAAATTAGTAGACAACATTTAAGACTTGGGCATGAAAAAAACTGTTAAAGAGAGTACCCTGGGATTTTATAGTCTCAGGTAGGTAGTAAGCAGCTACTGTTTCTGTTATACAGAACATGGTTTCTCCAGTTTGCCCAAGTATCCACCACTCCCTATTGTTCACTGACACTAAGCCCAACTATCAGTTGTCACTTAATGTAAATCTTGCAATGTTTTTTGGTTTATAACTAGCATTTATAATTATCATTGTTCATTGCATTGCCTCTGAAGACCTTGTGTTTATAATTCTGCTCTAAATAAAACTGATATGAAATTCTATGTCTAAAATGAGTTATCCTAGAAGTGTCTACTTACATGCCAGAAATCTAAAAGAACAATTAGGCACAGGATCTGAGAATTATATTGATTTAAGAAAAAAAGCTGAAAGTCAGTCACATGAGGTTTAGCATCCAAGGGTCAGACCAAATAGTAGGGAAAGAGAAGGAATACATTTCAGATAGAGAGACAAAGCCAACTTTGGGAATATTATCACCTTAAGCAAGTTCTTACTTATGTCACCAAGAACAAGGCTCTTTGCTTCAGGGAAAAGGATGGGTGACTGTGTGTCTAAATGACTGTGCTTTTAAAATGGTTGGTAAAAGTGTTTGCCACGCAGAAGCTAAGAATCTCATGTGATAGTGACTGTTCATTGTGGTAAGGGGGCCAACCTCTCACTGACATTTTAGCATTAGTGATATTCTTACATTGTAATTGATTTTCTAGTGTTATTTTCCTAGAAGAGAAAAATACAAAGTCATAACATTATAAAACATAATTTCAAAAATGAAACCTATCATCTAAAGCAAAAGCAAACACCCTTTCTTTTGTGACTATCATACAAAATTAAGATAATCTAGAATAAAATATAAAGAATAAAATGTATTAACAATAATGAATGATGCTGAAACTTTAGCTATAATGTGTTTTTCATATTTAAAGGAATATATCACTTGATAGAGAATCAATTAGAGAAACTGTCTCGTGTTCAGCTATATGATTTGAACAAAATTCTTCACACCTGGCTTAGTTCCACTTTTCTTATATAAAGTGTTATCATTGGAACACAAGATTCCTTAGACCAAGAGTGGACAAACTGTGGCCTGTGGACCAAATTTCATGAGTTGTTTCAATAAATAAAGTTTATTTAATGTATACATTTAAAAATATTTTATTGTATTTAAGGTATCCAACATGATGTTTTGATATACATATGCATAGTGAAGTGGTTACTACAGTCAAATAAATTAATTTATCTATCATCTCACATGGTTACCTTTCTTTTCTTTTTTTTTTGTTTTGTGGTGACAGTACCTAAAATCTACTCTCTTAGCAAATTTCCAGTACATAATGCAATATTAACTTTAATGCTTTTGCTATAGCTTCAATCTCTAAACTTATTCATCTGAGATAACTACATCTTTGTGCCCTTTGATCGATATTTCCCATTTTCCCCCACCCCACCTTTCTACTCTGTTTCTTATAGTTCTTTTTTTTTTTTCTTTTTTGTTTTACTTTCTGTATGTGAAAGAGACTATGCTGTACTTTCCTTTGTCTGACTTACTTAGCATAATATTCTCCAGGTCATCCATTTTGTGGTAAATGGCAGAATCTCTTTCCTTTTTAAGGCTGTATAATGTTCCATTGTGTGTGTATGTATATATCTGCACATATATATGTGTGTGTGTGTGTGTATATATGTATATATCACTATTTCTTTACCCATTCATTTATCCATGGACACTGAAGTTATTTCCATATCTTAGCCATGGTGAACAATGTTGCAATAAACAGGAGTGCAGATACGTTTTGGGGGTGATTATTTTTTTCCTTTGAGTTTGTACACATAAGAGGCATACATGGGTCATACAGTAGCTCTATTTTTAATACTTTTTAGGAATCTCTATACTGGTTTCCACAATGGCTGCACCAGCTGCATTAGTCTGTTTTCACGCTGCTGATAAAGACATACCTGAGACTGGGTAATTCATAAAGGAAAAGAGGTTTAATGGACTCACAGTTCCACATGACTGGGGAGGCCTCACAATCATGGCGGAAGGCAAAAGGCATGTCTTACATGACAGCAGGCAAAGAGAGAATGAGAACCAAGTGAAAGGGGATTCCCCTTATAAAACTATCAGATCTCATGAGACTTAGTAACACAAGAACAGTATGGGGAAAATCGCCCTATGATTCAATTCACTCCCACCAGGTCCCTCCTACAACAGGTAGGTATTATGGGAGCTACAATTCAAGATGATATTTGGGTGGGACACAGCCAAACCATATCATTCTGCACCTGGTCCCTCCCAAATCTCATGTTCTCACTTTCCAAAACCAATCATGCCTTCTCAACAGTCCTCAAAGTCTCAACTCATTTCAATATTAACTCAAAAGCCCACAGTCCAAAGTCTCATCTGAGAGAAGGCAAGTCCCTTCTGCCTGAGTCTGTGAATTCAAAAGCAAGTTAGTTACGTCCTAGATACAATGGAGGTACAGGCATTGTATGAATACACCCATTTCAAATGGGAGAAATTGACCAAAATGAAGGGGCTAAAGGCCCCCGTGCAAGTCCAAAATACAGTGGGGGAGTGAACTCTTAAAGCAATGATCTCCTTTGACTACATGTCTCACATCCAGGTCATGCTGATGCAAGAGGTGTGTTCCCATGGTCTTGGGAAGCTCTGCCTCTGTAGCTTTGCAAGGTATAGTCTTCCTCCTGGCTGCTTTCACAGGCTGGCATTGAGTGTATGTGGCTTTTCCAGGTATACAGTGCAAGCTGTTGCTAGATCTATCATTCTAGGGTATGTTCGATGGTGGCCCACTTCTCACAGCTCCACTAGGAAGTGCTCCTGTGGGGACCTCAACACCACATTTCCCTTCCACAATGCCCTAAGCAGAGCTTCTCCATGAGGGCCCCATCCCTGCAGAAAGCTTCTGCCTGGATACCCAAGCATTTCCATACATCCTCTGAAATCTAGGCAGAGGTTCCCAAACCTCAATTCTTGACTTTTATGCACCTACAGGCTCAACACCACGTGGAAGCTGTGAAGACATGGGGCTTGCACCCTCTGAAGTCACTGTCGGAGCTGTACCTTGGCCTCTTTTAGCTATGGCTAGAGCAGTGGGGACCCAGGGCACCAAGTTCCTAGGCTGCACACAGCAGGAAGTCCCTGGTCCCAGCTCACAAAACCATTTTTTCCTTCTAGGCCTCTGGGTCTGTAATAAGAAGGACTGCCAAAAAGGTCTCTGACAAACCCTGAACACATTTTCTTCATTATCTTGGCGATTAACATTTGACTCCTCATTACTTATGCAAATTTATGCAGCCAGCTTGAATTTCTTCTCAGAAAATGGGATTTTTCATTTCTATTGCGTCATCAGGCTGTAGGTTTTCCAAACTTTTATGCTCTGTTTCCCTTTTAAAATTGAATGCTTTTAACAGCACCCAAGTCACCTCTTGAATGCTTTGCTGCTTAGAAATTTCTCTCCCCAGAGACCCTAAATCATCTCCCTCAAGTTCAAAGTTCTGCAAATCTCTAGGCCAGAGGCAAAATGCTGCCAGTCTCTTTGCTAAAATATAGCAAGAGTCACCTTTACTCCAGTTCCAAACAAGTTTCTTATCTCCCTCTGAGACTACCTCAGTCTGCAATTCATTATCCATATCACTATCAACATTTTGGTCAAAGCCATTTAATAAGTCTCTAGGAAGCTCAAAACTTTCCAACATTTTCCTATCTTATTCTGAACCCTCCAACATATTCCAACCTCTATTACCCATTTTCAAAATCGCTTCCATATTTTCAGATATCTTTATGGCAGTGCCTCACTCTACTGGTACCAACTTACTGTCTTGGTCCATTTTCATGATGCTGATAAATACATACCTGAGACTGGATAATTTATAAAGGAAAAGAGGTTTAATGGACTCACAGTTCCACTTGCTGGGGAGGCCTCACAATCATGGCAAAAGGCAAAAGACACATTTTACATGACAGCAGGCAAAGAGAGAATGAGAGTGAATGAGAGCCAAGTGAAAGGGGTTTCCCCTTACAAAACCATCAGATCTCATGAGACTTACTGCCACGAGAACAGTATGGGGAAAGCTGCCTCCATGATTCAGTTATCTCCCACTGGGTCCCTCCCACATCACATGAGAATTATAAGACCTACAATTCAAGATGAGATTTGGGTGGGGACACAACCAAACCATATCACCAATCTACATTCCCACTAAAAATCTAGAAAGGCTTCCGTTCTCCACACCCTCACTAACATTTGTTATCTCTTGTCCTTTTAATAACAGTCATCCTTATTTAAAAATAAAAATCCCATCTGTATATGCATTGCCTATGGCTGCTTTGTGTTATGACAGAGTTGAATAGTTTCAAAGACCATATGGTCTGAAAAGACAAAAATATTTACTATGTGGCCCTTTATGGGAAAACACTGTTGACTCATACCTTATATCCTCAACTAATTTTTATGAGCAAATTAGATCAAAGCAAGCCATGTTGATCTGACTTAAAACTATTTGGATCTGTGTTATGATATATGATTTCTGGGCTTGATGCTGGAATTTATGGGAATTTCATAAAATCCATTAGAAGGGAAGAGAATAAGAAACCTGATAGTTTTTAAACATATTACACTCAGTGGTGTAATGAAAATGATAATGCTATGTTTTATGTTTCTACTGAGCATCTTTCAGGAAACAGCAACATAATGGTTGATAGGTTTCTATGGAGACAGATTTATTTTTAAATCAGCCTAAAACCATAGAAAAACCCTCATCAGTATATTTTGTTTCTTTCCACACACTCAGGCTTCAACCATGGTAGCTGCCTGCAGGTGATTAAATGTAATCTATTAAAGGAATGGTTTTCAAACTTCAGCTGCATCAGAGTCACCAGAGGGCTTGTAGCGAGACAGGTTACTGGTCTCCATCTTTAGAATTTCTGATTCAGTGGGGCTGGGAGAGGCAAGAATATGCATTTCTATTAAGTTCCCAGGAAGGAATGATGTGGGTACTTGGTCAAGGAACCGCGCTTTGAGGACCACAACCTTAAGGTATTTACTCAGCGATGAAAAAGCAAGTGGTGTCCTACATGACATCTTCATGTGTACATTGTGTTATGAGAATGACTTAGATGACAGATTAATCATTTAAGCAAAATAAGTAAGCTTTAAATATACTCTTCCATGAATTCATCAAATCAATTAAAATCTCAGAATTATCATAATTAAATAGAGGATGGAGATTAATTATTGCCTCCCTTACAAGGTTATTTGGAAGTATTTTTGATTACTTAGTAATGTGAAAAAATTACTATTAAATTATAAGATATTTATAAAAATTTTAAGATTGGCAAGTTTATAGAGATTCAGTTCATCAAAATACACTGGGCGATTTCACTGATTTCTATCCAGAATGCTTACTTCATCTTATCCTCAATATATTTTGAATGAACAGGTGCTATTTATATTGTTAGAACCTATATAACAATAGGTTACATTGTTCCACAATTCAGAACACATTCCAACATAGAAATTATAAACCATTCATTGAAAATGAGACGATGTACTAGACACCTTAAACGTAAAACATATATTTCTCATTTACTTCTCTCCATATCTCCTCTTTACTTGTCTTCTCCCTGTTTTCTGCTATGGGAGACTGATATACATGCGTTGCAACAGGCTTCTATGACCTCTGGCCTACTGTTGGGTTCAGCCAATTGGAACCCCAACGGGAAACCAGAGGATGAGAAGAGAATGGAAAGTAAGGGAAGGATATCTATTTTCCTGATTCTTCCCTGTGAAATTCCCTTATAATGTCTATGTTTCATCAGTGTCACTGTTGCTCTCATAGTAGCCTGCTCTACAGAACTTCCACTCCTTCCACTAACCTCGGCTCCCTCCTTCCTTCAGACTTGGTGAAGGTACAGCTTGATGCTGCTAGCTTCACATGGGGATTCATTTGTACTGCCCATATGCACTACTCTAATCTTCATAAGCAGCCCTTTTGTAAATAAGCTCTCTTTAATTTATTGCAAGTTCAATGGAATTTGTTACGATCCTTGCTAATAAAAGCATCCTTGTAATGATGTAATTAAGGAACTATTTCTTCGCTTAACAGATGAGAAAACAAAGACCTAAGAGATGTGGCAGTGTCTAGATTCAAAATCAGTCTCAATTCTCAAAAGTCAAAGGTTCTCAAGCGTGGGCAAATATAAGATTACTTGGGGACTTTGTAAAACATGTTGATTAGTAAGCTTCATCCTCAAAAATTCTGATTACAAGATATATTACAAGTTTTAAAAATCTGCATTTTAAAAATAGCCCAGGTTTTTCTTAAAATAATAATATTAATATTAATTCTTATAACATTATTATAATAATTATGTAATCATACTAATACAGGTCTTCGTTAACTTGCAATGGTTTGACTTACAATTTTTCAACTTTACCATAGGTATGAAAATGATAAACATTCTGTAGAAACTACTTCCAGTACCCATACAACCATTGTGTTTTATACTTTCAGTACAGTATTAAATACATGGCATGAGATATTTACACTTTATTATAAAATAGGCTTTTTTAGATCATTTTTTACTAACTGCAGTCTAATGTAACTGTTCTGAGTATGTTTGATATAGGTTAGGCTAAGCTATGATGTTCTGCGTGTTTGGTGTTTTAAACACTTTCTACTTAATATTTTCAACTTGTAATGGGTTTATTGGGACATAACCTCATTATAAGCTGAGGAGCATCTGTATATTATTAATTATATATTAACGTATAAATCAATATATTAATATAGTAAAATTACAATATGTCAATAAAAGTTTCTTTATAAATACCATTGCTCATTAACAATTGTTATCTTCCCTATTAGTTATCTTCATAACAACTGTAATGAAAAATGTAGTATTTTTATTCTCCTTTTACAGATGAAGAAACTAATGAATCAAGAATTTAAGTAACTTAACTGAGATTATATACTTTAGTTCAGCAGCGCAGGTATCTGATTACAGAACACATACTCTTGAATCCTGCACTGTGCAGCGGGCCTCTGGATGATTCTTGGTGAGCTGCAGCAAACTATCATTAGGTCCCCAATTTACTGCCTCAATTTTCTCACCTTACCTTACGTCTCTACTTACTCCTTAAAGGGCATGATTCTACCACGATTGTGGCCCTAATTTTAAATTTATCTTCTCATGTGAAGGGCTGTGAAATGAATAATTTAACCTGTTTTTATTTCTTTATTCATTAGTTTTTATAGAAATAGCTGTATCACTTCTGAGCATTTTGGAATTAAAAATGATGACCATAAGCAACTAAGCTAGTTTTTAAAAAAATATCTGGATTTAGTAGTTGTGCACAAATATGTGTCCAGTAGAAAACGCACAGGTGTTCTTTCAACTAATTATATACAAATAATCTCAGCTAATTTTCCTCAGTTTTTAAACATCATATTAAACGTTTAGAACATTGCCTACAGGTGATAATCACAATTTTATTATATAGTATTCTCTTAAAATTCCAGAATACCATTCTCCAATAAAATTGTGCTGATGAAAACAATCTGTCTGCACTACCTAACACAATAGTCACTAGCCACATACGTCTATAGAGCATGTGAAATATGGCTGGTAAAAGTGAAAAAATATTTGTAATGCTATTTTAATTCAATTAATTTAAATTTAAATAGTCTATTGAGTGGTGGCCATCTTATTGGACAAAACCGTTCAGTAAAGCACCTTAAAGAGCATTATTTTGTCACTGCTTCTTTATTTGACATATTTTAAGAATATTTTAAATCTGTGTTCTTTTTAAACTTGCAGGTGGTTAAGATATTTAAGCCATTAAAAAGATTCTGCTCTTAAGTTCCCTTTTATTGCTATTTTAATTTAACCCACTCTATCAAAAAATATAGTTGCATTTACGTATTTTGAATCTAATGACTTATTCCTTTTGTTCCTGTGTTATATTTTTCATGACTACAATTTTTTCGCCTTGGAACTTACCTCTCTGTAGCTGTGATGGATGTTGTCAGAGTACTTGCAATGTTTAGACAGTTCCTCATGAATGACATTTACCTGTAAGAATGCAATCCAGTGTGTCTTCTATAAATCTTTAATCAAGTGTATAACTTGTTGTGGGATTTTAATAAACTTGTAAACATAGGAAATTTAAAGCCATCATCTCACACTGTTTTAATCCATAAAACATAGAAAAGTGGTTGTTATTTTATCCATCTGCAGCAAGATGAAGTAATTTTAACAAGCCTTGGAATAAATACATTGAATATGATACACATTTGTCAGTTGAGTCTGACATCCTACTTCATGAATATAAAAGGTCCTATTTATCATGCAGTGATAGTCACACACATTATATTTATGATGTCTATACAGGAATAAGTTATTTTCTGAAACTTTGTTATGTCACTACATAGGAATTCTCTAAAACAAAGAAATTATAATCATGTTAAGCATATAAGCAGAATGTAACTACTTCAAATTTGCCTTTAATTTTATATTAATCTATATGTTGGCTGGGTTATGATTTTAATATGTTGATTTTTTATTGTGTTCTTGTAATTGGTTACATCTGGAAGAAGGAAAGATTAATTCTGTCCTGCTTGTAAATATCTACATTAAAAATATATTTAGAAATATATGACTTCAATTTATCAAGCTGAACAAAAAAACAAAATTAAAGCAGTTGACTTATCTAACAGATATGAAAGGAGATTTTTATTTTAAGAGACAGTGTTACTTCTACATTCGCCATAAAAGAGAATATTCAAGGAAGAGTAACAGAGAGAGAGAGAGATCATTAAAAGAAATTTAGACATCATTAAATTTTTGACTTAAATGGTGTCTCATTCCTAAAAGTCACCTCTCCTACATTTCCAGTAAAATACCTATTAAAACACATTCTAAAAGAGAAAAAGCTTACATGATGAATAGTTGGACTGTCAGTCTACCTATTTATAGGAACACAAAGATCTTTTTACCACCTGCATGGCCAATGAAAGTAGACTGAAATATCCAATCACAGGAACTCTCACAACAACCTTATAAGGTAGCTACTGATTATATCCCCATTTTACAGGTGGGAAAATGAGCCCAGAGTCATATGCCCATAATTCTATAGGGAGTAAGGGGAAGAGTCAAGATTTGAACCTAGTCCTGTTCATTATTTCATGCTCTTAACTATCATTATATTATCAACTCATAGTCTCTACCTTGTGAGACACTAATAAGATGAGAAAGATTTGTAACCATTTAGATGCCAGGAAGTAACTGTTTCTGCATTAGAATCATGTAAAGGGACATAAAAGAAAAAAAGTTGCTAATTCTATAAAAGATGGGAAAAATATAAGACAGATACTGTTGTTTTAGCCTTAGTAATTGACTATTGTCAATACTTTCTCAGCACAACCCATGGTCCCTGGCAGATGTTAACTATTTGATAATTACATGATTGAATAAATGAACCAATTTTATGATCAATGAATTGATCAATCAGTGAATGAGAGACTTTACAGAAAATCATAACCAGAATGTTGAAGGAATCTTGAAGTGTTATATGGAAACTATAAATGTTAGACTTGAAAGACAAATATACCTTCTAACAAGTAAAAATCCTTCAAATAATTGAAGACAGTAGATTTGTTCTGTGTAGCTCCAGAGAGAAAAATTAGGACAAATTAGTAAAAATTACAACCCAGCAGAGTCTAACAGGAAATAAGAAAGTATTAGATAAGAGTTGTTTCAATTTTAATTTTAATTTATAAAATGTAAAAAAAAAAAAAAGTGTAGTAAAGACCATTTTTCAAATTACATGTCAGACTATCAGTATGTAATCTATTAATATATTATTGAGATTTTAAAGTAAGGATTATTTTATTTGACCAACTCAGAGATAAAACTGACCAGTTTTATGTTTTAAGCTTCATTTGCCTCTGAAGTGCTTGGCAATATATACTTTTTTCACTCTTATGTTTAAAAGGGAGTTTACTAATGGCCAAAGTTTGTTTTTCATTTCTTTTGAAAGACCATCCTCCTAATAGGGCTCAATACTCAAATTGAAGCAACATTGGTAACACATAGAATTATGAGTATCTCTATCTTCAAAACATTTTCACTATACACATGATAATTATGTATATGATTGTATTTCAGCACTGTAGGTTTTGAGTCTGAAGTTGTATTTAAAGTAAGGAGACTCACTTTCCACCATATCCTCCTACTCTAAACCACACCAAATTAAATTCTTCTAATTAGGAATTGGTGAGAGTAAGACAATAGCTCCTTAATTCCCATCTATTTACTTACCTTATTGTGAAAAATGGTGCAGCATTAATGACTTATTCAGCCATGCATAGGAAACCTGGTTTGCTAAGTGGAAAAGATAGAACTAAATAACTCAAGCCACTAAAAGGTGTACGTTTCATTGTTGATCAGCCAGGGAAACCTGTATATAAATTTAAATAAATCATGGTTCTAAAGCTAAACTGAGTTTTGGAAGTTTCTCTCTGAATAAGGAACTATTGCATCAGTAGTCTCAGGGATCACAAATAAAATAAGAAGAGATCTGTCTAGCTTTATGAAGAATGGAAAACTTTGAAATGAGGAAGAAGCCTTTCATAGAAAATATATTCTTCTTAGGAAGGAGGCAAAACATATCAGCCCTTCACTTACTTTCCCCCAATCAAATGAAGTCTCTCTGTGGTGAGCTGCCTAGAGCTGAGGGAGGGGTGACCCAAGTACTTTTGTGGCCTTCATCACTGGAACTGTGCTAGTTTGTCTCTGAAGCCAGCCCAGCACTGGGTTTCATCTAAGGCTCTTGGTAAGCACTGTCTGGCTACTGCCTATCTTTGCTCAACACCCTAGGGTTCTACAATCAGCAGGTGGTGAACCCATCCATCCTTCAACGAAGCAGTTTCCCTAGCCCTAGGCAGGTTCAGAGATGCTGTCTGGGAACCAGGGTCTAGAACTGGAAACCTTAGAAATCTACCTGGTGCTCTATTCTACTGCAACTGTATTGGTACCTAAGACACAAGATAAAGTTCTGCCTACATTTCCCTCCTTTTTCATAAGAAATGGAGTCTCATCCCAAGGCCACCACTGCCCTAGGCCCATGGCAAATACTGCCAAGCTACTGCTAATGGTCACTCAAGGCCCATGGCCTCTTCAGTCAGCTTGTGGTAAATGTTGCCAGGCCTAGGACTCTCCTTTCAGGGCAGTAGACTCCCTGCTGGCCCAGAGCAGGTTCAGAAATGCCATCCAATAGCCAAGACCTGGAATTGGGGACCCCAAGAAACTGCTTGATGCTCTACCCCACAGTGGCTGAGCTGGTATCTAAGCTTCAAGACAACGTCCCCTTTACTCTTCCCTCTCCTTTACTCAAGGAGGAGTCCCTCTCTGTAGCCACCACAGCTTGGAATATTCTGGATCATATCTGAAGCCAGCACATCTCTGAGTCTCACCCAAGGCCCAAGGTGAGTACTTCCTGGCTACACCTGCTGCTTATTTAGGATCAAAGACTCTTTAGTTAGCGGGTGAAGAATTCTTCCAGGACCAGGTCCTTCCTCTCAAGGCAGCAGGTTCCCTCCTAACCCAGAATGTCTAGAAATGTCATCCAAGAGCTGGTGCCTGGAATGAAGGCATCAGGATTGTGTCCAGTGCTGTATCCTACTTTGGATGAGTTGGTAACCAAGTCATAAGACAAAGTCCTCTTTACTCTTCCCTCTCCTCTCTTCAAATGGAAAGAAGAAGTTTCTTTTGAAGCTGTTGACTGCGCTGCTGGGGTTGGGGATGGGTGGTGCAAGCACTACCTTGGCTGCCCTGGCTGGTATCTCACTGGGTTGTTTGCCCCCCAAGTTCACTGGCTCTAAGCCCAACACAGCATCAAGACTTGCCCAGAAGTTTCAGTGCTGGTGGCATAGACTACCTTTCAAGTTCACTGAAGACCCTAGGGCACTTTAGCCAAGGATGGCAAGGCTTACTGAAACTAAGGTTCTGACAACTAGAATGGACGTTTCCCCTCTGGGGGCCTAAATCCCCCCACTATGGAAGCCAGCTGAGTTCTCAGCATTGCTTTCTGCTGTGACAAGGCAAGACTAAGTTCCAGTGCAGAGTTTCATAATCACTGCCCTCTTCCTCTTCCAAGCACACAGATTTTCTTTCCCTGCCACACAGTTGCTGCTGCCGCCAGGGTTTTGGGAGGCATGGCATGGACAATTCAAGACTGGCTCTCTTACCCTCTTCAGGGCCTCTTTCAGTGATACGAAGTTAAAACCTTATTAATAAGTGGATAAAGGACATGAACATTTTTCAAGAAAAGAAAAACAAGTGACCAAGAAACATATGAAAAAAAATGTTCAATACCCCTAATTATCAGAGAAATGCAAATTAAAATCACAATGTGATATAACCTTACACCAGTCAGAAGAGCTATTATTAACAACTCAAAATAATAACAAACATTGGCAAGGATTCAAGGAAAAAGGAACAGTTCTACATGGCTGGTGTGAAGGTAAATTTGTGCAATCTCTATGGAAGACAGTATGGAAATTTATAAAAAAAATTAAAAATTGAACTACCATTCAGTTCAGCAATCCCAGTACTAAGTATCTACCCAAAGGGAAAGAAATGATATAAAATGGATACCTGCACTTGTGTATTTATCATATTATTATTTACAATAGCAAAGAAATGGAATCAACCTAAGTGTCCATCAACAGATGATTAGATAAATGTGGTGTGTGGGTGTGGATGTGTGTGTGTGTGTGTGTAGGATAGTTCAGAAAAGGTTTCATGATAGAGCTGATTCTTAAATTGAGCAAGTTCCTATTGAATTAAGTAGAGGACATTCCAGGAAAAGTGAAATACGTTAATAAGATGCAAAACAGGTTTGCATGATAAGAATCTCTGCGTGTTTTTGTGAGCCCACAGCACCTGGTTTAAAGTGATGTCTGTTGATGGGAGCTCTCAGAGAGTGGTTTTTGGAAATAGGATCGCACAAGAACCATGTATCCATCTCAAAAACACCTTGGACTTTATCTTACAGGCATTACAGAACTATGAGCAACTTCTCTCTTGTAGGAAGTTATAAATTTCTTGAAATTGGTACTCAGGATTGAGGTTCTAAGTACACATTTACTACATGATACTTGAAGCCAAGGAGATGAACAAGCTCACTCTTAGGCAAAAGTAGGAGGCTATGCTCAGACCCCCGGGGGTACTGATATTTAGAGTCCCCATGTTTTTACAAAGCTGTCAAGTAAGATGAGAGCAGAAAAGTGTCCATCAGATTTAGCAATTTTGAAGTTACTTGTAACCTTTGCCAAAGCAGTTTAAACATATACAATGAAAAGGGCAAGTACAAGAGGAGAAAAAAATCAGTGAATTAGTGTGATAGGATTTTATCTATTCTGCATGTTACCAAGTTTCAAAAGAGCAGTTGTTTTACAGGGAATATATCTCATTTGTTTGTGTTTTAATTGATAAATGTAAATGTGTCAACAAAACAGTACATAACAACAAAAGGAGCAATATTCATAAATGTCCACAGGCCCCAGACTGCCTGATGTCAAATAGCACTGTAGGATTTCCATACCTGAATGCAATCATGTCAAATGCATCTCATCGAGTGACACTATCAGTGATAAGGTTCAAATATTCTCATATTTATGGCCTAATGCTCTCTGAAAAATTAAACACAACTTTGAACAAATGTGATTTGCTGAGTGGTGTAAATTATTTAAAAAATTATGAATCTCAGTATATCTAAGATATTCAGAGGCTGGCTATACCATTTAAAAAACAGTAGGTGGGATTAAAGGGTGCAGGATACATTTTGTGGCATGTTTTATAAAACCTTTTTAGTTCAACCATTGTGGAAGACAGTGTGGTGATTCCTCAAGGATCTAGAACAAGAAATACCATTTGACCCAGCAATCCCATTACTGGGCATATACCCAAAGGATTATAAATCATTCTATGATAAAAACACATGCACACGTATGTTTATTGTGGCACTGTTCACAATAGCAAAGACTTGGAACTACCCAAATGTCCATCAATGATAGACTGGATTAAGAAAATGTGGCACATATACACCATGGAATACTATGCAGCCATAAAAAAGGATGAGTTCATATCCTTTGTAGGGACATGGATGAAGCTGGAAACCATCATTCTCAGCAAACTATCACAAGGACAGAAAACCAAACACCGCATGTTCTCACTCATAGGTGGGAGTTGAACTATGAGAACGTGGACACAGGTGGGGAACATCACACACTGGGGCCAGTCAGGGGTTGGGGGGCTAGGGGAGGGATAGCATTAGGAGAAATATCTAATATAAATGACGAGTTGATGGGTGCAGCAAACCAACATGGCACATGTATACCTATGTAACAAATCTGCACATTGTGCACATGTACCCTGGAACTTAAAGTATAATTTAAAAAAAAAAAAGTAAAAAAGTAAATAAATAAATAAAATTTTTAAAATGTAAAAAATAAAACATTTTTAAAAGAAAATTAGAGTTTATTCTGAAATGCTCTGATGATGTTTATGAAACTGGCCTTGTTTAAAACTGGCCTCCACTCACCCGAGTGGACACTGGTTAAAATGGGGCTGTAGTGCTGCAGCTGTCCACTTTCAGGTGGTGTCTGCATATTATGCAGAGCCATGGTATGCAGACACCACTCATAAACCACACCCTAGTCTTCTCTTCCTATATCAACTGATCACAGGGAACTTCTCATGAGGCCATCAGTGCAGGCTGAGGGGGAAAATGCGGGATAGCAGTAGTGGGAACTATGGGCATTTGAACCACTTCCTCATGAAACCCACTTATTTCCTCAGGACCTGCTCAAGCCTGATCACATATTTACCACTTCCCTTTGATGATGGAATGGAATGCTGCTGCACAAGCCCAACTTTATGGTTAGATGGGTCAGAAAGCACCCAGTTCATGATAGGCAATTCAGGTCACATGGTGAATTGATGACCCATAGTCAAACATTCAGTTTCTATCAAAGCCTAATAACAAGCCAAGAACTGTCTGTCGAAAGGAGGGTGGTTATCTGCAGAAGATGCAGGGACCTCCTCCAAATCCTAGAGACTTGCTGTGATCCATCTATGGGGACCTGCCAAAGCCTCCAAATAGCATCCCTATCTGTCACTGACACCTCAAGCACCATTGGATCTGCTGGATCATATGGCCCAAGTGGCAGAGCAGCTTGCACAGCAGCCTAGACCTGTTTCAGAGCCTTCTGTTCTGGACCTGACTCAAAACTGGCATCCTTTCGGGTCACTAGATAAATGGGCCAGAGTAACACACCCAAATGAAGAATATGTTGCCTCCAAAATCCAAATAGGCCCACTAGGTGTTGTGCCTCTTTCTTGGTTGTAGGAGGGGCCAAATGCAGGAACTTATCCTTTGCCTTAGAAGAAATGTCTTCACAGGCCCCTCATCACTGGACCCCTAGAAATTTTACTGAGGTAGAAGGCCCCTGAATTTTAGTCAGATTTATTTCCCATCCCCTGGCACACAAATGTCTCATTAATAACTCCAGTGTGTTTGCTACTTTTTGCTCATTAGATCCAATCAGCATAATGTATTCAATGTAACAGACCCACGTGATGTCTTGTAGAAGGGAAAAGTGATCAAGATCTCTGCAAACAAGATTCTGGCACAAAGCTGGAGAGTTGATATACCCCTGAGGCAGGACAGTGAAGGTATACTGCTGGAGGCAGATTACTTCGGGTTAGCCTTATGGACAAGAATGGAGAAAAAAGCATTTGCCAAATCAATGGCTGTGTGCTAGGTACCAGGAGATGTGTTAATTTGCTCAAGTAATGAAACCACATCTGGTACAGCAGCTTCACTTGGAGTCACCACTTGGTTAAGCTTATTATAATGTACTGTCATTATCCAACATCCATCTGTCTTGTGAACAGGCCAAATAGGAGAGTTGAACAGGGATGTGTTGGGAATCACCACCACTGAGTCACTCAAGTCCTTGATGGGGGCACTAATCTTTGCAATCGTTCCAGGGATGCAATATTGGTTTTGATTTACTACTTTTTCTAAGTAGAGGTAGCTCGGAAGCTTCCATTTAGCCTTTCCCACCATAATGGCTCTCATCCTACCAGTCAGGGAGCCAATGTGGGAATTCTGCCAGCTGCTAAGTATGTCTATGCCAATTACACATTCTGGCACTGGGGAAATGACCACAGAATAAGTTCAGGGACCCACTGGACCCACTAAGTAGTATCTGAGCTAAAACTCCATTAATTAGCTGACCTCTGTAAGCCCCTGCTTTAACTGGAGGACCACAATGACATTTTGGTCCCCTAGAATGAGCATCAACTCAGATCTAGTGTACAGTAATTCCCGGAAAGTCTGAACATTCCTCTTTCCCCAATGCACAGTTACTCTGATAAAAGGTTGGAGGTCTTGTTGGGGAAGGATGGGAAAAAGGTTAACATCATAATTTGTTGGTAATGTAGTGGAGTCCTTCCTCGAGTGGACCTGGCCTTCCCTTTATTCAAGGGGTTTTGGGTCTATAAACTGGTTCAAGTCCTAAATTGATTGAGGGGTCATGATTCTCTATTTTTATAATATAAATTATTCATTTGTCCACTCGACCTGGAAGTTTTCTACTTCTACAAATTAAGTAAGAATGTAGTAGGCTTCCTATCAATTTCACTTCTAGGAATACCGTGATTAATTAGCCAATTCCAGAGCTCTACATGAGTCAGACTATTCTGATTGCTGCTTTGCCTCTGCTGTCCATTACAGTAGCTACGCCCACCTTGCCTTTGACATTTGAATGCCGCCACTTGACCCCTGCCACCTCGGGATCCAATTATCCCCATTGCCTTTAACTTTTCTAATTGAGTGACTGTGGTTCCACTGTAAGATCTGTCATACAGAGAAGAGCAATCACAGAGCTCTTCAAGGATGCAGATGCTCACCTCACAAATCTATTTCACAAAGTTTTGGTGAAAGGTATGTTTTCTAGACCCTTCCAACTGGGATGAGTAGATCTAAAGTGGCTAATTCACTCTAACATCCCTATCTTCCTAAGCCTTTGGATCTCTTCCTCTACATTAAACCAAGGGAGATCACGCATTTCAGCTTATTCACAGTGGGCCACCTTTTTATTCCTATTTCAGCTAACCAAGCAAATAAACTATTAGAACCCTTTTTAACTCCACGAGCTGCAACATTAAATCCAGAATCCCTGCTTACTGGGCCCAAATCAATAAATTCAGCCTGATCCAACTTTGTGTTTCTTCCACCATTATTCCAAACCCTTAATATCCATTCCGATGCCTGTTCTCCAGATTTCTGCTTACCTATATTAGAAAACTCAAGCAGTTATTTTGGGGAGTAGTGCACTGCCTTGTGGGTCACACTCCGAACTTCACCTCTTGAGGCCTGCCAGGACTTTGGCTATAGGTCTAGAAGCAAACAGGAGTGTTGGGGTTAGTTACTGAGGAGAATCAGCATTGTCTTGCCTGGCAACTGCCTCAAGAGAGGCCGTCACTGTTGTCTCAGGCAATGTATGGTTAATCACCTCAGTCAAAGGTGGCAAGACTGATGGCAGTGTAGGTGGAGGAGGGAATGTTGCCACCACTGGGGATGGGGAGGCTGTTTCCTCTGGCAAGAAAGGCTTATCAGAGTTTACAAGCTTAGTGTCCCCAGCTTCATCAGGGTCCTCCCACATGTCCCCATTCCAAGTTGCAGGGTCTCATTCTTTTCTAATCATTTCCCTTACTTTATCAGTAGACAGGTGGTGAGGCTGAGCATACACCTTTTGTTGAAGGTCAGCCACTCGCATGAAGAGCTTGTGTGTGATTTCCCACATTTTCAGCCCTTTGTCTACAGGAGATAAAATTCTCACTCAGGACAATCTTAGATGTGAGGCTTAGTGTGTGCTTCTGGAACCACGAGTTAGAATTCCTGAGCTACCTATTTTCTTTAATCACTTTGTCCAGTGAACTTAGGAGCAACCAATCAACTTCACTATATTCCTTGGTTACCACATATGGTTGAAGGTATTATGTATAGAGTCACTAAATTTCTTGACTCTCAAGAGCAGTGAATCAGGAACATCAAGTCCATTTATTTTGCATAACCCTCTAAACAGTTTATGCCAAGTTCTATTAGTGTTCTCCCTACTTGTAGAAGTAGAGTCCTTAGCATTCTGGGGTCTAATCATATTTATCAGCCAACTCCAGTAACCCCAAAACCAACTAAAGAAATCCATCTTTAAATACTGTTCCTCTAAAACCACTTCTGGTACCAAAATCTGTATTAGTGTTCTCTAGAAGTAGAAAACCAATAGGATAGATGCATCTATGAAGAGAAGTTTATTAAGGAGTATTCAGTCACGTGACCACAAGGTAAAATTCCCTAATAGGTCATCTGTCTGGAAGCTGGAAGCCAGTCTGAGTCCCAAAACCTCAAAAGTAGGGAAGCTGACAGGTCAGCCTTCAGTTTGTGGCCGAAGGCCACATAGCCCCTGGAAAATTACTGGGGTAAGCTAAAGAGTCCAAAAGCTGGAGAACTTAGAGTCTGGCATTCAGTGGCAGGAAGCATCCAGCACAGAAGAAAGATGAACGCTGGAAGACTCAGCCAGTCTGCTTTCTATATTCTTCTGCCTGCTTTTATCTTAGCCATGCTGGCAGCTGATTAGATGGTACCCACCCAGATTGAGGGTAGGTCTTCCTCTCCTAGTCCACTGACTCAAATACTAATCTCCTTTGGTGACACACCCAGAAACAATATTTTGTATCTTTCATTTCATTAACTATCACACTGGTATTTTAAGAAACATTGAAAGTAAAGAGTAAGGAAAGTGTTACATAAAGTAATCCACAGATTCAGTGGAATTCCTAACAAAACATCAGTGACATTCTCCTTAGCAATAAAAAAAAGAAAAAAGTTCCTAAGTTTGTATGAAGCCACAAAGACTCCAAATAGCCAAAGCAATCTTGAGCAAATAGAACAAACATGTAGGCATCACACTACCTGGCTTCAAAATATATTGCAAACTTACAGGAACTAAAACAGCATGACATTTGCATAAAATCATACACATAGACAAATGGAACAGAACAGAGAACGTAGAAATAAGTCCACAAATTGATAGTCAAGTCATTTTGACAAAGACACCATTAACATACATTGGGTAAAGGACTTTCTCTTCAATAAATGGTACTTGGAAAACTGGATAGTCATATGCAGAAGAAAGAAACTATACCCCTATCTCTCACCACATACAAAAATTGAGTCAAGGCCAGATGCGGTGGCTCACGCCTGTAATCCCAACACTTTGGGAGGCCAAGGCAGGCAGACCACTTGAGGTAAGGAGTTCAAGACCAGCCTGGCCAACATTGTGAAACCCCGTCTCTACTAAAATTACAAAAATTAGCCAAGGGTGGTGGTGGGCACCTGTAATCCAAGCTACTCGGAAGGCTGAAGCAGGAAAATTACTTAAACCCAGGAGGCAAAGATTTCAGTGAGCTGAGAATGCACCACTGCACTCCAGCCTGGGTAACAGAGCGAGGCTCCATCTCAAGAAAAATAAAATATTTGAGTCAAAATGGCTTAAATATTTAAATCTAAGACCTGAAACTATGAAAATACTAGAAGAAAATATTGGAAAAACACTTCAGGACTTTGGTCTGGGAAAACATATTTTGGGTTAAGACCTCAAAAGCATGGGTACCAAGAGCAAAAATACACAAATGGGATTACATCAAACTAAAGAGTTTCTGCAGAACAAAGGAAAAAATCAACAGAGTGAAGGGACAACACACAGAATAGGAGAAAATATTTGCAGGTTATTCATCCAGCAGCAAATAACAACCAAAATATATAAGGAATTCAAAAGTCACAAATAGCAAAAAGTCACAAATAATTTGATTTTGCATATGTACCCTAGAACTTAAAGTATAATAAAAAAAATATTTGCAATGATTGAATAGACATCTCTCAAAAAAGGATATCCAAATGGTCAACAGGTATGTGAAAATTACTCGGTGTCCTTAAGCATAAGGGAAATGCAAATCAAAACCACAAACAAATATCATCTCACCCCAGTTAAGATAGCTACTGTCAAAAAGACAAAAAATAACATATGCTGGCAAGGATGTAGAGAAATGAAAAGACTAGTAGTACACTATGAGTTGGAATGTAAATTAGTACAGCCACTATGGAAAACAGAGTGGAGACTCCTCAAAAAAAATAAAACTGGATTTACCATATGATCTAGAAATCTTATCACTGAATATATCTGAAAGAAAATAAATCAGTATATCGAAGAGATATCTGCACTCCCGTATTTATCGCAGCACTGTTCACAACAGCCAAGATATGTAAATGATTTTGTAACTGTCCATTAGCAGATGAATGGATAAATAAATATGGTATGTATGCACAATAAATCGTTATTCAGCTGTAAAAAACAAATGAAATCCCATCACTGGAGGTCATTATGTTAAGTGAAAAAAGCCAGGCATGGAAGGACAAATATGGTTTGTTCTTCCTCATATGCAGGAGCTAAAAATATTGATCTCACAGAGGTAGAGAGTAGAGTGGTAGTTACCAGAGGCTGGGTGGGGTGGCGGAGGGGAGGAAAGAATATGAAGAGAGACTGTCATATGTGTATGTGTGTGTGTGTGTATATATATATGTGTGTGTGTGCATGTGTGTGTGTATGTGTATATATATGGGATTACATATATATGGGATTTTTGTGTGTGTGTATATATATAGTTAGAAGAAATAAGTTCTAGTGTTTGATAGTGCAGTAGGGAGAGGGTAGTTAAAAATAACTTATTGTATACTTCAAAAGAACTAAAACAGAAGATTTAGAATGTTCCCAACATAAAAAAATAAGTATTTGATGTGATAGATATTCTAATTACCTTGATTTGATCATTACACATTATATACAGATATCAAAATATCGTATGTACCCCATAAATATGTACAATTGCTATGTGTCAGTTAAAATTGACAAAACATTAAAAAACATGCCAAGCACACGAAGACAAATGCCATATAAACTCATTTACATGTGAAATTTAAAACAAACTCAGAAACAAAGAGTAGAATGGTGGTTTACCTTTACCAAAGGCTGGGAGATGTTGGAAATGAGATGTTGGTCAAAGATTACCAAGTTTCAGTTAGACAGGAGAAATATGTTTTTGGAAATCTGTTTCACAGCATGGTGACTATAGTTAATAATGTATTTTATATTTCAAAATTGCTAAGAGAATAGATTTCAAATGTTCTTACCACAAAAAAAAAATACATGTTTGAGGTAATGGATGTATTAGTTAGCTTGATTTAATCCTTCAAGTTTTTATGCATATAACATAATTTGTCAATTTGCAATTTAAAAAACAATAATGATCTCTGACACAATGATGTCTACTTTCTGAAATTTTTTTCTATGTATAAATATATTTATGCATATGCATATAATTTTTAATTTTTTAACCCCAAAACACATTATATACACTAACCACTTTTTAATTCTGTTTTTTATTTCAGTAGATACATTTTGCAACTACATTTTAATGTATATGTATTGCATAACTTTATGGTACAAGGGAATATAACAAATTACTTATGTTTCCCTGTGAGTAGTTAGGTTACTTTCAAATTTCTCTATTTCAAATAGCTCAGACAAGTAGAATTAGCTGAAATTCTTAGGAAAAAGGCAAAAACTAATCTGAAAAATACTGAAAACAGACAAAAACTATTAAAGATGTATGAAGATTAAGTAATTGCCATATTGGGCATCTGTTTGGAAGTTAGGTACTTGGAATATGTTTTGACCACTTTGTCATTTTGACTAATCACCACTTTGATTAAATTATTTTAACCAAATTATGTGGGGATAATGTTATTTACAATTATTGATGTTATTACATGCTATTATTTTATAACTTTTAAGAATGTGCATGTACCGTAGAGGAAAAAGTTCTTGGACATCTTTATTGCTGAGTTACTTACTCTGTAATTTTGTTGCAAATGCCAATAGAGTCTTTAAATTTTCTTTTCCCCAAACTAGTTATTGGTGGCACATCAGAATCCCATTTACACTTGCATATTCTATTATCGCTAAGGTAGCTTAGTTGAGCTAAAAGAGAGATTAAATTTATAGTGACTGTGCTCTCCCTGCTTCCCCTCCCCGGGGTATTTTTTAAATTATAAGCACAGTGCTTATTTTTTCTTTTCTTATTTTGATGATGAAATATCTGAAGTTATGAAATTACCTACAAACATAATTTCTGACTTAGCAGTAGCCCATCTTGGGGATACTGTTTTCATATCAATTACTTTCAAAATGTTGTTAATATATTTTGTATTTCTTTTCTGTGTCCATGTTTTATTTAAGAGAATATTCATTGGCTTCTTTATATTCGGCCTTTTTTTTTCTATCTCAGATTAGTAATTTTTGTTTTATATGAGTTCTCATATCTCTTTTAACTCAACATATAATTAACATTAAAAAACTCAATTTGTATCTATCAAAAAAGAGAGTACAGAGAGATTCACTATATGTGTAGAAATAGCCTCACAAAATTTGATCTCTGTTGATTGGAAAAAGAATAGTCTCTGGATTTTCCATAGTTGTTCTGCCTTTACCAAGCATCTGCAGAAAGCAAGCCAACACATACATAAACAGATATTTTCCCCTATGATTTACTTTGCCATTATTATATTTTCATGAAAGATCATCTCATAATTGTAGGATTAACTGAGTTCATCAAGTTGATTAAGAGTTTGGCATTTGGATTTCATCCTAGCTTTGCTATTTGGTTTTGTGACCTTGGAAAAGTTGACTTTATCTCTCTGAAGTTAATACATATTTTTGTAGTAAAATTGGATAATGGTAGCACACACATCCAGCAGCCTATTCTTATGCTGATATTAAAGTAGTCAACCTGGGGTGTGCTGGTCCATTGGTATATAAGGTGCTGAGCAGAATGTAAACATGTTATTTTTTGACTCTTCTTTATGGCCTCATGTGAATACTCTTACTATAAAAATTAATTGTGCTTCATATTCAAAGCCGTTCTCTTTTGGGGTAAAACTGACTTTTGAAAGAAATCAGACAGCTATGAAAACATTAATTTTGAAATGAAAATTTACATTTGTGGACATTTTTGAAGAAAATTCAGAATAATTTTAATATTCCAACTTAGTGACTCCTAAAACGAACGATCACAGATAGATTGACAACTGATAAATAGTTTCAAAAGTCAGGTAAGAATTTCTTGTGTTAAATATTTATGCCAACAAAAATATACATAGATTTGAAAATTACTTACTAAATATTAAGTACCATGTTTTCTCAGTAGTGAGAGTTTTTTTTTCCATTTGTAACATAAATTTCTAAAAAGTTATTATTACATATTGTAATCAACATGCATTTATTGTATAGCTTTGTTTGTTTATTAAATTAGGCTAATAAAATTGGGGTGGTTGAGAGTTCAGACTCTGGAGCTAACATTTACTAATGCCTTTGATTCCTTATCAGTAAAATGGGCATAATATAACTGCTCCTATGTTAATGTATTTAGTATATGTAAAGTACTTGGAACAATACTTAGCGAAAAATAATGCATATTGAATGTAAGATATTTTTGTAGTTGTTTATAATACCAAGATTTTTGCCTTCCATCACTTAGATCATAATATAATTGGATAATGAATATTATTTATGCAGAAGAAGCTTTTAAAATAATTTTACCTATTTTATTCTATTTAATACTCCTTATAATTGATTTCATTGCTATTCTGTTTCTCAAATAAGAAAAATGTAGACTCAGAAAAGTTTAGTGACCTGATCAATGTCACAAAATTTTACATTTTAGAAGCAGTTCCTTAAAACATGCTGTTTCTTCTTTTACTCAGCTCACAACTCACAGACCTATTAACTCCTATTTATTTTCCTTTATGCAAATAAATGTTTTATGCAAGTGACACTGAATTTTGTTACTGAAGCATCTTATGGGCCTTGGTTAACTCCACAGGATAGGAATTGATATGGTTTGGCTGGTCCCACCCAAATCTCATCTTGAATTGTAGTTCCCATAATTCCCAAGTATCATGAGAGGGACCTGGTAGGAGGTAAGTGAATCATGGGGGAAGTGATCCTCATGCTGTTCTCATGATAGTGAGTGAGTTCTCATGAGATGTTATAGTTTTATGAGGGGCTTTCCCCCCTTTGCTTGGCATGTATCTCTCCTGCTGCCTTGTGAAGAAGAACGTGTTTGCTTCCCCTTCTGCCATCATTGTAAATTTCCTGAGGCTTTCTGGCCATGTGGAACTGTGAGTCAATTAAGCCTCCTTCCTTTGTAAATTAACCTGTCTTGGGTATTTCTTCATAGCAGTGTGAGAAGGGAATAATACAGTAATGTTACCATCTTGTCAGCTCCTGAGATTCATTCCCAAGTGTGTTAATTGTTGTAATGTTAGAGTTTGGGATTTGTAAATTCCCTGTTAGTAAATATATTTTGTCAAGTCTCTCATCCTTCCTGCTGATTTGTCAGGTAATTTTCCTCATCTGATAAGTAGCAAATATGCAAGATATTTTGCACATTTAAGAAAGGCTCTAGAGAGAGACAGATGTTCACAGTATTACTCAGTTAAGAACATAGAGGCCATGTGATTGTGTTAAAAATAGCATTTGGAAAAATACGGAAAGGTGATAAGATTTGTTATTTCCACATACATATCCCTTGCCATGTTTCTCTGAGGGAATTTAGATCAAAACCAAGCAATATTTTTTTTTCTGTATTTTATATACTGAACCTAAATACTTGACTCTCAAATGATTATTCCAAATTAACACTTGGTAATTCTGGGTTTTCAGGAATTTATAATATATTTTAATCACATTAAAATTATGTTCTCAACTGTCAGAAGCAATTCAAATGTACTGTAACACTGTTTTTCCTCCTCTCCTATTTTTAGATCTTGGTTGCCTGAGTTTAGGTAGAAGTCAGTATATTTGATGAGTCATATGTTCAGCGAGAGCCTGAATATGATGACATAATATGTGCCTAAAGAATGTCCATTCTTAATGGGAGGGTTCGTCTAGCCTTCAATATTTAATATACGGCCCTTATCGTGACACAGTTCCCTTGGCTTAAATTTCAAATGAGATATTTGAAATCCATCCACTGGGCAACTTCATTGGCTTTAATCAAATAGCCTCAGATCATTTTGGATGTCATGTATTATACATAAACGGTACTTTTTAAAAAGTGATAGGTAGCTTTGTAGGTATGTGAGTGAGAAGATGGATCAGTGAACGGATTGATGAAGAGACAGCCCACACAACTTTGGCATGTATTTTAGTTTTTTAATGAAATGTTTTCACCTACATGATAATTTCCGGGAAGATCACTAGCTAAAGATAATTTTGGTGCACGAGCTACTCTGTTATTCTAACAATATTTGTATTGCACCATTTTGCTAAAGGTATGGAATCCACTGAACACTTTGGTGGACAGTATTCCTGTTTGTCACCACCAAGTAGTTTATTTCAGTGAGATAGAAATCGGAGCAAGGTTACCAAATAATTCACCATCTTTATTAGATTTTGCTATGACCCTTTCATTATATAACTGTTTTCATTTATGAAAAGGATTCTCATATTATGTAGCTGACTTTATTACCTTTCTGTAAGTTCCAGTCATCTATTTTATTCTCCTCATGGGAACTCAGGGAACATATTTGCTGGTGTATAAATCCTAGTGGAGATGCCCTATTTGTTGAGTGTTGCCTGAATGTTTTATGCCAGAAGGGTTTCATCTAGTCCTGTTGCTCTGCTGTGATATTTTAATATTCTTGGAGTAGAGATATAGATGGCTCAATCCACAAGGATGCTCAAACATACAGTAATCATTTCCCCCTTCAAAACTGCTTTAATATGGCTCTTCCATTAACTGGGGAAATAATATTTGAGGATTATAGAAATTTTATCCCAGTCTTGTAAAAGAAATTTTGCAAGTATAAATGCCAACTTTAATAGCACTGGCTTAGTTTATAGAGTTTCACATTTATGATTTAGATACATTATGAGAAGTGAGATTTAAGATGAATTATAGGTGCTTCCTAGGTAATATTTATTTATTTTCCATTGAGGCATCTTGCCTTTACACTTAGCAGTATGAACTCTGTTCTTAATTTTTCACATATCAGTTAAAAATGATTTCCAGTAAATGAATGGTTCTCCAAGTATGGTTCCTGGACTAGCAGCATCAGCTTCACCAGGAAACTTAGAAATGCAAATTTCTTGGACCCAACTCAGACATCCTAATCAGAAACTCTGTGATTGGGGCCCAGCAATCTGATTTTTGTTTGTTTGCTTGTCTTTTATAGAGACAGGGTCTCAATCTGTCACCCAGGCAGGGGTTCAGTGGTATGATCACAGCTCATCACAGCCTCAAACTCCTGGGCTCCAGTGATCCTTTCACCTCAGACTCCCATTGTAGCTAGGGCTATAGAAGTGTGCCACCATACTCAGCTAATTCTCTAATTTTTTGTAGAGATGGGGTCTTACTATATTTCCCAGGTTGGTGTCTAACTCCTGGCCTCAAGTGATCCTCCAAGGAGCTAGGATTACATGTGTGAGCTGCTACATCTATCCTGCAGTCTGTTTTTTAAACTGTCTAGTTAACTTTGATGCTACTAAAGTTTGAGAATCATTTTAATAAATCATCTAACTTACCAAAGAAAAATTGGGTATGAGACTTGACATGATTAAATTGTCTAAATGTACTGTCCAATTCCACAGAATACTTGTTAGACTTCACCATCAAATAATTTTATATAAGATACTATACCATGGCAGAGGCAACACATAGAATAGGTATTCAAAAATACTTGTTGAGCGAATGAATGAATTCTGTGCAGACCTAGTTCATTTAGGCTTTATAGTGGTAGTATAATTTCAGTATTTTAAAAATGATCCAATATGAAGCATATTTGAATGTTGTTATCTGTGTTTAAGGGAAGTGTTAATACATTGCAAATTTCTTTTAAAATATTAATATATTTAAATCTATCTGTGAATTCAAGGTATGTAGTTTAGCTTCTAAAAGAAGCATAAAATGTCTACAAAATGTGTAGTGTGAAAAATACAATTAAATTGCAGTAATTGATCTAGTTCTGAACTTGGTTGTTACAAGTTGTAAGCAGTTTCCCTAGATCCTTAGCTATCCCAGAAAAATGAAAATGCTTACTTTATGTATTTAATGGAGTTATTATAGAGGTCCGTTATACTTAAAAGCAAGTTCTAAATTTTAACACATGAGTGCTGGTTCACTGGGCTATTAAATTACCACTTTACTTTTTTTTTAATTTAACAGCTTTATTGAGCTGAAATTACACTTGTAAAATGTGCACAACTTGGCAAGATTTTACATATTTGCACATCACTGAAATCATTACTACAATCAAAATAATGATTAAATCCTTCAACCCCCAGTTTTTCTTGTTGAAAAGATTGCTTTGTAATCCCTCACTCCTAGCCTCCTCTACCTGACCTAGTCCCCAGGACACTGTTTCACTTTTCAGTACTATACATAAATTTGTGTATCCTCAAAATCTATATAAATAGAATCATGCAGTATGTGTTGGGTTTTTTTGGGAGACGGGACTCAAGGAGTCTGGCTTCTTTCACTCAACATAATTATTTGAATATTCATCCATTTTCTATATGTGTAAATAGGCCATTTCTTTTTATTGCACAGTAGTATTCCATTGTATGGCTATATTACAGGTTCTTTGTTCATTAATGTGATTTGGGTTGTTCCAAGGTTTGGCTTGTTTCCAAGTTTGGCTCTTACAAATAAAACTGCTGCAAACATTAGTGCAGAAGTCTTTGTATGGATACAGGTATTTCTTTCTCTTGAGTAATCAACTATGATTTGAATGGCTGAATCGTATGACGGATATATGTTGGCATCTTAAGAAATTGTGAGATTGTTTTCCAAAATAGTTGCATCATTTTATACTTCCATCAACACGGTATCAAAGTTCCTTCACATTAGCACCAGTATTTGATATAGTCATTCTTTTTAATTTAAACAATTCCATTAGGTAAGTAGTATCATTTTATGAGATACATGCTTTGGAAATATTTTCTTCCTTCCTGCGGCTTGTCTTTGCATCCACTCGAGAAGAGCAGAAATTTTAATTTTGATGAAGTTCAGTTTATCACTGTATTAGTGTTTCCTTTTATGATGTTGCTTTTTTTTTTCATATCTAAGAAATATTTTCCTAACCAAAGGTCATGAAAGTTTCCTCCCACATCTTCTTTTAGAAGTTTTATAGTTTTAGGTTTTAAATTATAGAATCTGTTTTTAGTTAATTTTTATATATGATGTGATTTAGATTGAAATTATTTTTCTTTTTCCTTTCCTTCTCTCCCTCTTTTTCTCTCTCCCTTCCTTTCTTTCTTCCTTGTTACTTTCCTTTAATTCCTTTTCCTTCTTCTTCTCCCTCTTTTGCATATAGATATAAAATGTTTCTAAAACCTTTTTTTAAAAAGACTATTGTTAATGTTTTCAGATGCTATTGTAATGGTATTTTAATTTTATTTTTCAATTGTTCATTGCCACTGTATGAATATATTTTACATGTTGATCTTTTATCCTGTACCCTTGCAAACTTATCTGTTGGTAGCTTTTATATAGATTCCATTGGATTTTCTACACAGTTGAGAGTCATCTGTGAATAAAGACTATTTTTTTCCTACACAGTTGAGAGTCACCTGTTAATAAAGACTTGTTTTCTAACCTGAATGGCTTTTTTTCTTTTTCTTGCCTGATTTCGCTGGCAATGCTGATTAGAAGTGTTAAAACCAAATATCTTTATATAATCTCTTATTCCAGTAAGTATAATATTAGCTATAGAATTTTTGAAGATGCTCTTGAAAAAAATAAGGAATTTTCTTTTTTTTCTAGTTTGGTGAGTACTTTTTTTAAAATTAGGAATCAGTATTGGAAATTGTCAAATGTTTCATCAGCATCTTCAGGAGATGATCAGAATGTTCATATGATTTCTCTTCTTTAGATTGTTAATATGGTGACTTACATTGCCTGTTTTTCAAATTGTAAACACCTTTGCATTTCTAGGACAACTAGCCCGTATTCAACCTTTTTATATTACTGTTGGTTTCTGTTAACTAAAATTTTGTTCAGAAATGTTGAATTCATGTCCATAAGGGATATTTGTCTGAATTTTTTTTTTTTTCTGTTTATGATACCAGAGTAATGTCAGCCTGTTTGAATGAGAGGGTATTTCTTGCCCTGCTTCAACTTTTTGGAAGAACTGATGTAGAATTAGCATTATTTCTATTTTAAATGTTTGATAGAATTAACTATGGAAGCCATCTTGACTTGTTTTGTGAGAAAATGTTTAAAAGATCAATTTTTTTAATGATATAGGACTGTACGAATGATCATTTTCTTCCTGTTGAGAATGGTAGTTTGTTTTTCAAGGAATTTGTCAATACTTTCTATGTTTTCAATTTACAGATGCAGCATTGTTTATGATATTGTCTTATTTCCTTTTCAATGTCTCTAGAATCTATAATGATGTCACTTCTTTCACTTCTGTTACTGGTAGTTTTTATCTTTCCTCTTCTTTTATGACAAGTCTCACAGAAGGCTTATCAATTTTATTTATCTTCTCTAAGAACTACTCTTTTGTTTTATTAATTTTACTCTATTATTATGTGTTATCTATTTCATTTATTGTAACTATGAATTTTTTATAGTGATAACATAGATTTAATTTGTTCTTTTTTTTCCAACTTCTTAATTTGGAACCTGAAGTCATTGATTTGAGAACTTCCAGTTTTATTACAGGCATGTAGTGCCATCCCTTATCCTTATGGATTGTTTTGGTGAGATGCCACAAATTCTGATTTTTTTAGTTTTGGTTTTCCTTCAGTTTAGAATACATTTTTATTTCTCTTTTGATTATGTTTTGACTCATATGTTACTTAGAAATGTATTATATACTTTTCAAATATTGGGGAATAATCAAGACTTTTTAAATTACTGATACCCAATTTTATTCCATTATGGTAATAAAACATAACCATGAATGACTTGAATGATTTCAAATTTAATAAGACTTATTTAATAGTAAAAAGATGGTCTATTTTGTGTAAATGTTCTAGGTACACTGGAGAGAATGTGTATGTGCTGTTGTTGAATAGAATGTTCCAAAGATGTCAATAAGGTCAACGTAATTGAAAGTTTTGTTTTGTTTAAGTCTTTTATACCTTACTGATATTCTAAATTGTTAGTACTTTTGTTTAAACAGTAATCATTTAAAGTAATTTAAGCAATAAAAGTCCTATATATTTTTCTATAAGGTTATCATTATTTCCCGTGTTCTCCAGTCCCTTGTGTATATCTGTGTTTCCCTCTGGTATCATTTTTCTTTTCCGTGGTCATCTTTTATGTTTCTTATAGTAAAGCTCTATTGTTGATGAATATTTTCTGCTTTTATGTCTAAAATGACTTTATTTCACATATATTTTTAGTGCTATTTCACTTTTAATAGAATTATAGGTTGACAATTTTATTTTTTTCAATACTGGTATCAGTCTTGTTTCATTGTTTCTGATGAGGAAAGTGCTGTTGATGGCGGCAGCGGCCTGTCTGGAGGGGCCACTGCGAGGTCACTAGCTGCAGAGGGAGAGACGCGGCTGGGGCTTGCACTCTCTGTGGAGCCAGAGGAGTCCAGGAACAGGTGACTCCAGAGGGAGCCCGTTCTTGGGGTGGAAGCCTGCGTTCCTGGGCGCAGCTGTATCTGCCTGGTTGTGGACCCAGGCCAGACATCCTGGTGCTGTCAGAGGTGGGGCTGGGGAGGGGGAAGCCCCTGCTTTCCCAGGCTAAGAAGTGCCTGTTCCCACTCCCTGACCTCCCTCTGCTCCCAGTGCCCACTCCAGTGCGGAGCGACGTTGTGGCCAAGCCCAGGCACTGACAACCCAGAAGGGTGCACGCACTGGGGACAGTTCTGACATGCCAGCCCCTCCCTGCCCTCCCTCTCTGGACTTTGGGCGTTGATGAGGAGAGAGGCAGGCCTAGGGGCTGAGGGCGGTTCCACCGGGGCCTGCAGGAAGCCCTTGGTGTGGACAACCTGGCCCAGCAGACTACATGTTGATGTCAGCAAGGGGCAGACAGGTTTCTCGGCGGGAGGGGACAGGTCCCTGGTGAAACCCCATCTTCAAGCCAGGGATGGCCTAAAGCCTGGAAGCTGGGCTGCAAGTTCTGGGTGAAGTCTGCAATCTGGAGTGAGAACTTCATTGATGCCTTTTGGCTGATTGTATGGTACTTTTTCCAGGTCTGCCCATGGCTGTCCATGGACCAATCAGCAGGCATTTTCTCCATTTTGAGCACATAAAAACCCAGACTCAGTCAGAATCAGGTAGTGACACCCTAAGGATCCTGTGATGCTGTTATCCTCATTGTTTGTCTCAATGTGTCTTTATTCTCTGACTCCTTTAAACATTTTTCCTTTATCACTAGTTTGATCAATTTCAATATGTTGTACCTTGGTGTAGTTTTCTTCATGTTTATGACACTTGGTGAGCAATGACTTGCATCTTTGGTTTATAGTTTTCAAGGATTTGGAAAATTTTCAGTCATGATATCTTCAAATTTCCTTCTGTCCACTTTGGGTATGTAAATTGCATAAAGATGTGGGCTCTTGAAGTTGTCCCACAGTTCACTGATAATCTTCTTATTTATTTTTAATTTTTTTCTTACTGTTTCATTTCAGACAGTCTCTATTGCTATGTCTTCAAGTTTACTAATATCTTGTTCTACAGTGTTTATTCTGTTGCTCACCTCATCGAGTATTTTTTATCCTGGATATTTTAGCTTTCATCTCTAGAAGTTATTGGGCTCTTTAAAAAATCTTATATTTATCTCTAATTTTTTGAACATATGGAATATAATGTGATGATTGTTTTTATATCCTGGTCTATTGATTGCATCATCTATACTAGTTTTGGATCTGCTTCATTACTTGATAATTCTCATAAGTATCAGGCTTTGCTTCTTCACATGCTTGGTACATTTTTGATTGTATGCTAGATTATAAATTTAAACTTGTTGGATATTTTTGTATTGCGATAGACATCCTTGAGCTTTTTTTCTGAGCTATAGCTGAGTTACTTGGAGATACTTCAATTCTGTGGATCTTGCTTTAATGATATGTTAAGCAATTTCAGAGCTATGCTCAGTCAGAGCCTAAGTATTCTTCATTACTGAGCCATACCTTCTTGGATATTGTATTCAGTGCTTGTGAATATTTACTTTTTCAAATTAACTCATACGAACAAGCACCATTTCCAGCCCTACATGAATACAGGCAGTTTTCCCTTTAATTCTTTCAAGTGGTTCTCTTACTGACCTCAGATAATTTCCTCCATAGCTTTGCGTTTACTGCTAATCAGTAATATGCTGAATACTTGAGGGAAACTCTGTAGATCTCTGATATTCTCTCTTGATAAATCCCTCTCTTCTCTAATGCTAGGTGAATTCTCTTGGGCTCTTAATTTTGTCTCTTAACTCAGGGAGTGCATAGCTGTCTGCCTGGGAACCCTTACCTACCTCATTCCCCAGAAACTGTCAAACAATAAATTGGGATAGACTGAGGCTTCACCTAATTTGTTTCCTGCCTGTCTCTTGGGAAACTGTTCTTCATTACTTGATGAGCAGTATATACAAAAGGGTTTTTTTTTTCTTCATATTTGTTTTTCTGATTAATTTTTAGTTGTTTAAGGCAGGAAGTTAAAGTCAATCCTAGTCAATCCTAGATTTTTCATCTTACCTAGAAGCTGAAAAGCTATGTGTCGTTTTTTTTTTCTTTTTTTTGAGACAGGGTCTTGCTCTGTCACCTAGGCTGGAGTGCAGTGGCATGATCTCGGCTCACCGCAAGCTCCATCTACCTGGTTCACGCCATTCTCCTGCCTCAGCCTCCCGAGTAGCTGGGACTACAGATGCCCTCCACCACGCCTGGCTAATTTTTTGTTTTTTTAGTAGAGACGGGGTTTCACCATGTTAGCCAGGATGGTCTCAATCTCCTGACCTCATAATCCGCCTGCCTCAGCCTCCCAAAGTGCTGGGATTACAGGCATGAGCTACCATGCCCAGCCAAAGCTATGCATCTTTAACTGACTTTTCCACTGGGCTTTATGCTCCAACATTATTTTGTTCAGTATGTAATAAAACCTGCATCTGAGACACCAATACATATATATCATTTTCATGTTTTTACCTGCATAACAGTATTTGATGTACCTTGTGTTGTGTAATGCTCAGTGTTTTTCCAGTATTATTGGCTTAAGTTGGTTTCAAATGGCTTATCTCAAAATTACAATTTTTTTTTCAAACGTAGGCAGTAGAGAGTTTAAGTTTTGTTTACAGAAGAAGAAAATTTTGTTGCGAGTTTATCTCTGTGTAGAGCTTTGTTAACTTATACTGGAAAAAGTTAAAAATATTAACTGGATAAATTTGGTACAAATAAGCAACTGTTATTTATGTTCATTTGTGCCTTTGTGCTTTGTTGTTATTCTATTAACTGACATTGTTAGATCATAATTTGTTTCAATTATTATTTCTCATGGTTACTGATTATTTTGGAAAAGTTCGAGTCAACAGAATTAATATATGTTTATGTTTGAAAATTATCTGACCGGGCGTGGTGGCTCAGGCCTGTAACCCCAACACATTGGGAAGCCGAGCCTGGCGGATCACCTGAGACCAGGAGTTAGAGAGCAGCCTGCCCAACATGGGGAAACCCCGTCTCTACTAAAAACACAAAAATTAGCTGGGTGTGGTGGCACGTACCTGTAATCCCAACTAGTCAGGGAGCTGAGGAAGGAGAATGGCTTGAACCTGGGAGGCGTACTTTGCAGTGAGCTGAGATCACGCCACTGCACTCCAGTCTGGGTGACAAAGTGAGACTCCATCTCCAAAAAAAAAGTATTATATATTATTTAATGATATAATTTCTACAATTAGAAATAAAATAGGAACATACCTGATATGATTTGGCTGTATCCCCATCCAAAGTCTCATCTTGAATTATAATCCCCATAATTCCCATGTATCGAGGCAGGTATCAGGTAGAGGTAAGTAGATGATGGGAGTGGTTTCCCCAATGCTGTTCTCATGATAGTGAGTGAGTCTCACAAGATATGATGGTTTTATAAGCATCTGGCTTTTCCCCTGCTTGCACTCACTCCATCCTGCCACCCTGTGAAGAAGGTTCCTGCTTCTCCTTTGCATTCTGCCATGATTTTAAGTTTCCTGAGGCCTCCCCAGCAATGTGGAACTGTAAGTCAATTGACCCTGTTTCCTTTATAAATTACCCAGTCTTTGGTATTTCTTCATAGCAATGTGAGAACACACTAATACAATATGTAATACATTAACAACACAACTATCACATGAAACCCTCTAATTATATTTAAAATTTGTAGGTTTATTAATTCATAAAGGATCCTGCATTTTCAAGACCTATGTAATAATTACCATTAAAATATAGTTCATTATTATTATTTTATATAGAGAAAAATAAACATAGGAAAAATGATTTAGTTATTGTAATCAAAGAATGTTGCTTATTGCCTGAAACAATGACATAACTAGTGTATTTGCTTACATTTAAAGTCTTATAGACTCAAGGAAAAAGATCCATAAATATGAGTAAACTTCATGGTAGAGTTGTAATACTTGTTTGTGCATTTTAAAGACTATGAGAAGACCATGTTATGTTAATATAATTATTTCTTTGAATTTTTGAATATATGTACAATAAAAGAATGATGCAGAAATAAAGAAGAAAGTCATGTGATATTTGCATTGAATTTTAGATCCTTAAGAATAAATGTTCATATACAAAAATTAACATTCCTACACATATCTCCCAAACTGAATTACTGATCATCTATCCATTCTCGAATTTCCTTTACTTATGTTTCTTTCATTTGTTTAGACCAAAACATCTTTGATACCTGTTTCCCTCATGCTCCGTATCCATCACTCAGGACATCTAGCTAGTTCTACCTTCAGTACATATCCAGAATCCTACTATTCTTCCCTAGCTGACACTCTTGTCTGAGCCTCTGTCATCTCTTGCCGAGATTATTGCAGTGATCTAACCCATCTCTTTGCTTTCCTCCTTGTACTTTGACATATATTCACAACACAGCAGTCAAAGTGATCTGTTAAACTGGAGTTTTTCTTACCTCTACATAAATCTGTGGAGGTCCCCATTTTACCCCATGAAATCCAAGACCTTGCAGTTAGTTAGACAGCCCTACATGTGTTAAGCTCACTCACCTCCTTTGAGGCCATTGTTGCAAAACTGTAGATGTTGATATCTTGTAGTATAAACTGAGATTGTCCATAGCATCTAGGTAGGAAAAAAACATTTATAGGACAAGTTTATAATAGGTATAAACTTGTAGATTTTGATTGTGCAAGTCTAGATTTTCATACCTTGCATGTTTTATTCTCTTCACATTATAAATAAAAACAACTGCCTGAACATTTTAAACTCAAGGTCACATTATGAATGAGCTATCATGCTTGTCTTGCTGTAAAAAAGAGTTTAAAATTCATGCTCTTCCAGATACTAGAGATAGATTTTCTGCCTGTAAAACTATTGGAGGACTGCTTTGAGTGTTGAATGTTTATTCTCATCAATTTGCTATTTTTTTTTGTAAAAATCTGTAGCTGTAATACAATAGCTTTCATCTCTTTCTTTAGTCTACCAGTATAGGCATACACTGTTATGGGCTTGGTTACAGACCACCACAATAAAATGAATATTGTCTGAAGTTGCACAAATTATTTGGTTTCCCAGTGCATATAAAATTATGTTTATGATATGCTAAAGTCTATTAAATATAAAATATTATTTCTAAAAAATGTACATATGTTAATTATAAAATAAATTGCTGATAAAAATGCCAGTGATTTCCTGAACCCTCAGTGAGTGAGTCTTTTTGCTGGTGAGGGTCTTGACTTGAGTTTGATGGCTGCTGACTAATCATGGTAGTGGTTGCTGAAAGTTAGCGTGGCTATGGTAATTTTGTAAAAGATAACACAATAATGTTTGCCGCATCGATTGCCTCTTCTTCTTATGAAATGTTTCTCTGTAGCATGTGATGCTGTTTGACAGCATTTTACCCAGAGTAAAACTTCTTTTGAAATTGGGTTCCTCCAACCTACTGTTTCTTTGTCAACTAAGTTTATGTAATATTCTGAATCCTTTGTTGTCATTTCAACAATGTTCACAGCATCTTCATCAGGAGTGGATTTCAACTCAAGAAGTGATTTTCTTTGCTAATTTATAAAAAGCAATTCCTCATCCATTTAAGTTTTATCATAAAGTCAAGACAATTCAGTCACATCTTCAAGCTTCACTTCCAATTCTAATTATCTTGCTATTTCCATTACATCTACAGTTACATCCTCCACTGAAGTCATGAAACCCTCAAGGCCATCCATGATGGTTGGAATCAACTCTTCGAAACTCCTGTTGATGTTGATATTTTGACCTTTCCCATGAATCATAAATGTTCTTGATGGCATCTAGAGTTGTTAATCCTTCCAGAAGGTTTTCAATTTACTTTGCTCCGATTCATCAGCGAAATCACTATCTGTGGCAGCTATATCCTAATACAATGTATCTCTTAATTAACAGGACTTGAAAGTTGAAATTATTACTTGATCCATGAACTGCAGAATGTATATTGTGTTAGCAGGCATGACAACAACTTAATATCCCTGCACATCTCCATCAGAGTTCTTGGGCGATTAGGTGTGTTGTCAATGAGTGGTGGTCCTGAGACCTACCTCAGCAGCAGGTAGGTCTATTGCAATGTGGTGCTTGGATGTACCGCACTGCTGAACTGGTCTCTGTGACCGTGGAACAAGCATGAAGAGAGACATCATTTGCTTGAGAGAAGGAGAGAGCAGTGGAAACAAGATGTTACCTTGGAGCCCAGTGCTGGCACTCCATAGGGGGGCCCAGCATGGGTCACAGCCCCATGGTGCCTGACCCAGGTGGGTTATCATGAACAGGGCATCTGGACCTTTCCTAGCACCAGGTAGAAACTCACAGACCCAGCAGAATATATTGCCATCTTTAGGCCCTCCCCTAGGGAACAACACACCAACCAACGATATGGGATAAACCTCGGATTAGGACACCTCCTGCTGCTGAAAAAGTGGCAACATACTAACTGCAGACTCCTGGGAAACCTGGGCTTTGATCACTATTTAGAGGTGAAACTGTGGTAGTGATCACAGGCTCTGAGAACATAGTAATTCGCCTGTTTAGAATCTCTAGAAGGACTGGCATAAAAAAAGCTGTGTTGTGAAGACTGAAATAAATACCAAATCCTTGAATGTGCAGACATCATGATATGCTCATAAGCATTAAGAACATTTAGAGAACCATGACCTCACCCCACAGACCTAATAAGGTGCCAGATACTGACCCTAAAGCAATGAAGATGTAATTTCTTAGACACAGATAATTTAAAATAGCTGTTCAAGGAAACTCAATGAACTTTAAGAATATATAGAGAAACAATTGAATAATTTATCAGAAAAATCTTAACAAGGAGATTAAAATAATTTTTTAAAAAATCCAACAGAAATCCTGTAGGCAAAAACCACAATGAACTAGATAAAAAATATAATAGAAAGCATCAACAGAAGAATAGATCAATTAGAAGAAAAAAAATAGTGAGCCCAAAGACAAACTACTTGAAATACACAGAGGGGAAAAAAAGAATGTAAAGGAGTGAAGAAAGCCTACGGGAACTATGGGGCAGCATCAAAATAGCGACTTTTCATGTTTTCTGGGTTTAAGTGGGATTTGAGAATGTCAAAGGGGTAGAAAGAATATTCAAAAAATTATAACAGACAACTTCTGACACCCAGAGAAAGATACAAAATCCAGATACAGAAAGGCCAAAAGCCACTTAGATTAAACTCAAATGAGTGTACCCCAAGACATATCATAATTGATCTCTCAAAGGTGGAAGACAAAGATAGGATTCTGAAAGCCACAAGAGAAAAGAAGCAAATATTTAATATGGAAGTTCCAATTTGCCTGGCAGCAGACTTATCATCAGAAATCTTACAGGCCAGGAGGGAGCGTGATGATATAGTCAAAGTACTCAAGGAAAAACAAAACAAAACAAACTGTCAACAGAAAATGCTGGAGCCAGCAAAGTTATGCTTCAGAAATGAGAGAAATACTTTCCCAGACAACAGCTGAGAGAGTATATCACCACCAGATCTGTCTTATAAGAAACTCTATAAAGAGTTCTTTAAACTGAAAGAAAGAGGTTCTAACTTGTAAGAAAAAAGCATTTGAAGCTATAAAACTCACTGGTAAGAGAAAGTATACAAACAAATTCATAATACTCCTATACTGTAGACGTTGTGTGTAAACTAGACATATCTTTAGAATGAAGATAAGAGACAGCATTGTTAAAAAATAACTACATTAATAGGTGAAAAGCTAGGCAATATAAAAAGATGTAACATTGAACATTAAAAATTCCAAATGTAGGGGGAATAGAATTATGGTGTAGTTTTTTTTTTGTTTCATTTCCTATCTTTATGATCAAAATTAAGTTGCTATCAGTGTAAAATAACTTGTTATAAATCCAAGATGCTTTGGTAAGACTTACGATAACCACAGAGCAAAAACCTGTAACATATACACTAAAAATAAAAAGCAAACACATCACTGGAGAAAATCACCTAACCACAAAGGAGGATAGAAAGGAAGAAAGAACTGCACATAAACATGTGTGCACATACACAAAGACACAAGAAAGCAAATAACAAAATAGCTGTAGTAAGGCCTTACTTAGCAGTAATTACCTTAAATATAAATGTATTAAATTTCCCAATTAAAAGATGTAATTAGTGAATGGATTGAAAAAACAAGATCCAGTTATATACAAGAAACTCACTTCACCTGTAAGGACACACATAAACTAAAAGTGAAATAATAGAAAAAGATACCCATGCATGTGAAAACTGAAAAAGAGCTGGATTGTCTATGCTTATATTAGATAAAATATACTCTAAATATAAATCTGTAAAAAGAGACAAGGTCATTTTGCAAAGATAAAGGGGTCAATTTACTAAAAGGATGTAATAGTTGTAAATATATATGTACCCAACATAAAAACACCTAAATATATAAAGCAAATATTATTAGACTTAAAGAGAGAGAAATACTCAAATGCAATAATAGTAGGGGAATTTAATACCCCGCTTTCAGCAATGGACAGATCATCCAAATAGGAAATCAACAAAGAAACAGTGGAGTTAAATTGTACCATAGACCAAGTGAACCTAACAGACCTATACAGAACATTCTACTCAACAGCTTCAGAATACACATTCTTCTCAACAGCACATGAAATAGCCTCTGGGTTGAGTTATATGGCAAAAAATAAAGTAAGTCTCAACAATTAAAAAAAATATATCAGGTATCTTTTCTAATCATAATGCAATAAAACTAGAAATCAATCAGAACTTAGGAAACTATACCAACACATGGAAATTTAAAAACATGCTTCTGATCAACCAATAGGTAAATGAAGAAACTAAAGAACAAATTAAAATGTTTACTGAGATAAATGAAAATGGAAACACATCCTTCCCAAACCTATAATATTCCCAAAATTATGGTATTCACTTAGGTGTTATAAACTTCCCTCTTGAAACTACTTTTGTTGTAATGACTACATCAGAAAAAAAATAAAATAAAACAAACAATCTAATGTTGCAGCTCAAGGAACTAGAGAAACAAGAATGTACCAAACCCAAATAAACAGAAAGAAATAATAAAGATAAGAGCAGAGATAATTGAAATAGAGATTTTTTAATCTATACAAAGAATCAATTAAATGAAAACCTGTTTTTTTTAAAGATAAACAAAATTGACTAACCTTTAGCGAGCCTAAGAAAACAATGAGAAAACTCAGATAAATAAAATCAGAGATAAAAAAGAAATCATTAAAACTGACACCTTAGAAATACAAAGAATCACTAGAGACTATTGTGAATAATTATACTCCCACAATTTGGAAAACCTAGAAGAAATGCATAAGTTCCTGGACACATACAGCTTACCAAGATTGAATCATGAAGAAATGGATGATCTTATGAGACCAAAAATGAACAAAATTGAATAAGAAATCAAAAGTCTCCCATCAAAGAAAAATCTAGGACCAGAAGCCTTCACTGCTGAATGCCACCAAACTTTTAAAGAAGAACTGACATAAGTTATTCTCAAATTGTTTTAACAACAACAACAAAAAAACTGAAACAAAGGGAATTCTTCTAAACTGATGCTATTAGACCAGCTTTGCCCTGGTTTCAAAATGAGACAAGGTCACAAAAGAGAACTGCAGGCCAGTATTCATGATGAACATAGATGCAAAAAATCCCCACCAAAATATTAGCAAACCAAATCTGAAAGCACGTCAAAAAGGTTATTCACCATAATCAAATGGGATTCATCTCATGAATGCCTATGGTTCAATATATACAAATCAATAAATGTGATACATCACATGAAGAGAATGAAGAATACAAATTATATGATCATCTGAATAGATGAATATAAAACAGTTGATAAAATTTCACATCCTTTTATGATAATTTCACATCAACAGTTTAGTCATAGAAGGAATGCACCTCAATGTAATAAATGCTGTATAGAATAGACCCACAGCTAACATCACAGTGAACAGGGAAAAGCTGAAAACTTTCTCTCTAAGATCAGGAATAAGACAAGGATGCCTACTTGTATTACTTTAATTCAGCATAGTACTGGAAGTCCTAGCCAGAGCAATCAGGCAAGGAAAAGAAATAAAAGGCATTCAAATTAGAAATGAGAAAGTTAGATTGCCCCTGTTTGAAGACAACATGATCATATACAGTTATATGTCCCTAAATGATGGAGATAAGTTAAGAAGTGCAGTGTTAGGTGATTTCTTCATTATGAAAACATCATAAAGATTACTTACATAAACTTAGTTGATCTAGTCTTCCAAATATGTAGACTATATTTGTTCATAGGCTACGCAACCGTAGAACATGTTACTGTACTTAATACTGTAGACAGCTGTAACACAATAGTATTTGTGTATCTAAACATAGAAAAGGTACAGGAAAAATACAATATAAAAGATTAAAAATGATATAGCTGCATAGGACAGCACTGTTACAAGTTTATGGGACAACCTTTGTATGTGCGGTCTTTCATTGATGAGAATTTCATTATATATCTTTCATCAGTGTTTTATATTGTTCATTGTAGAGCTCCTTTTACTTTCTTGGTTAAATTTCTCCCTAGGTATTTTATTTATTTCATAACTATTGTAAAAGGGATTGCTTTCTTTATTTCTTTTTCAGCTGTAGAAAACATATAGAATATTTTCAGATTCAATGCAATCTCCATCAAAATACCAATGGCATTCTTCAGAGAAACAGAGAAAAAAGATCATATAATTTGTATGGACCAAAAAAGACCCCAAATAGCCAAAGCAATCCTGAGCAAAAACAACAAAGCTGGTGGTAGTACACTACATTATTGTGAAACATACTACAATGCTGTAGTAACCAAAACAGCATAGTACTGGCATAAAAACAGAAACATAGACCAATGAAACAAAATAGAAAGTTTATGAATAAACCCACACATCTACAGTCCACTAGTTTTGGACAAAATAATGCCAAGTGTGCATAATGCAGAAAGGAGAGACCCCTTGATAAATGGTTCTGGGGAAACCGGATATCAACATGCAGAAGAATCAAACTAGATTCTTATCTCCCACCATATACAAAAATCAACTCCGAATGGAGTGTGGCGATTCCTCAAGGATCTAGAACTAGATATACCATTTGACCCAGCCATCCCATTACTGTGGATATCCCCAAAGGATTGTAAGTCCTGCTGCTATAAAGACACATGCACACATATGTTTATTGCAGCACTATTCACAATAGCAAAGACTTGGAATCAACCCAAATGTCCATCAGTGACAGACTGGATTAAGAAAATGTGGCACATATACACCATGGAATACTATGCAGCCATAAAAAAGGATGAATTCATGTCCTTTGTAGGGACATGGATGCAGCTGGAAACCATCATTCTCAGCAAACTGTCGCAAGAACAGAAAACCAAATACCGCATGTTCTCACTCATAGATGGGAATTGAACAATGAGATCACTTGGACACAGGAAGGGAATCATCACACACTGGGTCTCATTGTGGGGAAGGGGTGGGGAGGGATAGCATTAGGAGATATACCTAATGTAAATGACAAGTGAATGGGTACAGCACACCAACATGGCACATGTATACATATGTAACAAACCTGCAAGTTGTGCACATGTACCCTAGAACTTAAAGTATAAAACATATATATATATGAACGGAAGCTACAAAACTACTAGGAGAAAATTGGGGGAAATCTCCATGACATTGGCCTAGGCAAGGAATTTTTGGATAAAAACTCAAAAGTATACTGAAAAGCAACAAAATACACACAAATCATAGGCAGCAAATACAAACAAATGGGATTATATCAAACTAAAACGCCTCTGCACAGAAAAGGAAATAATCAACAGAGCAAAGAGATAACCTACAAAATGAGAGACTATATATGCAAACTATATGTTTGATAAGGGATTAATATCCAAAATATATAAGGAATTTAAATAATTCAAGAACAACAACAAAAATAACCTTATTAAAAAATGATCAAAAGAGCTGAATGGAGATTTCTCAAATGAAGACATACAAATTGCCAAGAGACATATGAAAACATGCTCAACATTATTCATCACCAGAAAAATTCAGATCAAAATTAAAATGAGATATCCCCTAACTTCTGTCAGAATGAGTACTATTACAAAATCCAAATATAACAAATGTTGGGGAGAAGGTGAAGACAAGGGAACCCTACACACTACTGGTGGAATTGGAATTGTAAGTTAATACAGTGATTATGGAAAACAGTATGGTATAAAGGTTTCTCAAAATATTAAAAATAGTATTATCATAAGATCTATCAATCCCACTACTGGGTATTATACACAAAAGAAATGAAATTGGTATGTCAAAAAGATATCTGCACTCTCATGTTTATTGCAGCACTATTGACAATAACCACGATATGGAATGAACAAACATAAATGTCTATCAAGGGATGAATTGATAAAGAAAGTGTGATATATATATATATATATATATATATACACACACACACACACACACACAAAACAATGGAATACTATTCACCATAACAACGAATGAAATCTTGTCATGCAGCAACATGGATGAATCTGAATGGCATTAAGTTAAATAAGCAAGCACAGAAAGACAAATGCCACATGATTTTATTAAAATGGGAATCTAAAACATTGTTTTTATAGAAGTAGAGAGTTGAATAGTGGTTATCATAAGATTTTGAGGGTGTAAAGGAGGGAAGTGATAAGAGATTGGTCAACAAGTCCAAAGCTGTATTTAGATAAGTATATATTCTAGTGTTCCATTTTATAGTGGGATGATTAGAGTTAACAATAATGTATTGTTAAATATAGTGTATATTTCAAAGTACCAAGAAGAGAGGTTTTTTAATGTTCTCATTACAAAGAAATGATAAATGTTTAAGGTGATGGACATGCTAATTACCCTGATTTGATCATTACATAACTTATACATGTATGGATAGATCATATTCTACTCCACAAATATGTATAATTTTTATGTGTCCGTCATAAAATAAAGCTTAGTTGGGAGAATCATATTTATAGGGAATTGCCTGAAGCTTACCCATTTAAGTTGAAACTATAAATTTTATTGTTGGATTTAGTAAAGCCATCTGAGACTTGTGTTTTGCATATTCCTCATTTTAATTCTTTTTTTTTTTTTTTTTACTTTAAAGTCAGTACAATTTATCCATCTCCTTAGTTTTATCCTGTTTTATTGTACATCTTGTTGAAAGTTTCTTTAGGATTTTTAATGAGTTTGTGTCAAATTATTTAAAAACAGAGGATTTTATTTGCCAAATGATTATAGTTGAATAAGACATACAAACATGTATTAATAAAGATACGCAAAATAAGTAATATAAAATGCTTACCATTCCATTGATTTCCCAGTATTAAATAAAACCACAATATAAAACTCATTTAATCTTGCCATCAGCCCTTTAAAAAGTAACCTGTCTGATGATTTTTGATGGTTTTATCTAAATATCTCAATGAAAGCTAGAGGAGGGGCTAATGGGTGGATGCTCCTTATTTCTTCCTTATCCAGGATTCATATGGTTTACATATTAATTGCTAATTTAACCTAAATGTAGAATTTCTTTTTCTGTAATGAAAATTAAGTGATTACCTTGCCCTTTCATTATTAAATGATTTTTACACTTTGCCTGTAAATTAAAGTCATAGAAGAGTGATGAAAATAAAGCTCATTTGTAAATTCATTCATATTCCAGGGAGAAATATTTTAGGAAAACATGTAATAGAAGAGGCAGAGTTACAATGAAATATTATTTTTATTTAGGTAGGCAATTATGATTAACATGAAATATGCATTTTGCCCATGGGCAGAAACCATAGGGGAAATAAAATTACTTACACATTACTTCTTACCATTCCAACTTTATTGGAAACTTTTAAAGGATCTGGCAAAATGGTTCTTTGTAACATTTTGATTCCGTTGTTCCTATACTTTCTGATATGAATGAGAGCTAAGAGAAACCATTTGAATCTGATCACCTCTCTGAAGATATTTCAATAAAGATATTATGTATTTTCATGTACTTCTACTCTCAAGAATATGATTTGATAGGTCTCTTTGTGGTACTGTAGCCTGGTAAATGCCATTTGGGTGAGTTATGCAGTGGGGTTGCAGGTGTCAAACCCCAAATTCACTGTCTGACATGAAGGGGAATGAACAAGAGTCTCAGGCTGCTGGAAATGGTAGAGAGGTAGTGGAAGCTGAGCAGAAGATTAAAAAAAAAAAAAAGGAGACATCAAGCAAAACGTTAGGAAATGTGTAATTGGATATGAATAGAGAATAGTAACAATAGGCCTACTTACCAAGTAAGGGTAATTTTATATTATCTTTGCAGCATGCTCGCTACAAAGACCCAGTTTGGCGCATCCACTTAGAGCCTCCTTGATTTACTGAAGTCTCTTTAATCTAAAACCTAGATAATAATTATATTTAATAATAATTTAGTATGTGATAAGAATTGTTAGTCACTGTTCTGAATGCTTTACATAACAAACCATAGTGTTCCTATCAACCCTACTTTATAGTTCAAGAAACAACAGTATTCCATTAAGTAATTTGCCCAAGGACTCATGGAGCAGATGGAAGATGGACCAAGTCATCTGGCTCCAGCATGTGTAACTTTTTTCTCCTGTACTCTACTTTTTGATGATCTGTAAATTTTGATACTTTTTCAAAGTGAAAATTTGAAAAAGTGGTATCTTTTCAAATTTGGTGAAAATTTGATATCTATTGTTAATTGGTAATTCTGACAGCCAACTTGCAACAACAAATTGCACTCATATGGACTTTTAAGTAACTATAGAAAAATACAGTTTATTAAAGGAAAATGAATGGTCGACAACTACAATCACTGTGGTTACTTAAATAAAGCCCCATTTAAGTAACTTTATTTGGTAGCTTTCTATTAAAGCTATCAAGGGATTTGTAGCTTCAAACACATTACTGTTATCTCAGATTTCCTTATGAATACCAACAGAATAATTAAATACAGGTTGATATTTTATACTAAGAATTATTACAAAATTATAAATCTGTATGTATGTTACATAATCTAACTAAAAATAAAAAAATACTGTGGGACAGTTATATTAGCAGCTACATGTATGGACTCAGTGACCTTTGGGCTTCATTCTAGTGGTAAGATTTGACCCTAATGGGATAATTTAAGAGTACTGTCCAGTGGAATCAGGAACCTGGCAGTTCTTGTCCTTTTACAGAGGTGGTGTGCGTCACAGTCATCCAATCAGGCACCCAGATAGCATTCTTGCTCCGTTTCAGATGGCAGAGCAACAGCTAGGTTGCAATGAACAGTATGACAGGCCCTGACATTCCCAATTACAGTGTCACTCATAGGTTGTGGAAATGAGATTATGCCTGTAGTAACTATTTTTCATAAAAGGCTCTGCCATTCTAACCCTGCTGTGTGGTACTTAAACTACTTGTTGGTCAATATTCCCTGTGACATTTGCAAAAATCGGTTACCTAAATATACCTCAGTAATATGATGATGTTTGCTCTTCCATTTAGGAGAGTTTGAAACAAAATTTAAATCAATAACATAGAACATTGAGTTCATTGGGAAAAAAAATTACACTTAAATGAAGGGTAACATTTGTCATGTGTACTTCATTTTAGCAACTTCTGTTTCTTTTTAAATGAGACTGTTGGATAATAAAAACAGTATCTCTGTTCTCTCTGGCACATAAACACTTTCAGTTCTCTTTAGAGTATCATGCATGACTGGTGCTCAGTAAATGTTACAAAAATTAAATAAGTAAAATTTACCAAAAAAAAAAAAAAAAACAGCTTTCCTATAACCACTAGGTGTTATTGGGAGGTAGAGCATTGCATCGGTATTAACAGATACAGCCCTGCTCTTATACGATTTGTGCACCAAATGGGAATTTGCTTTGACACTGAATTATCTGACAATGTAATGCACTTACAATGCCAAGCACAGAATTATTGACTAATGCATACTAGTTGATAATGAGTATTAATTTATTCTGTTTTCTTGAGATAAATATTGTCTATCTTTAGAGCCAACTATTCTTGGGACCTTAAAACTAGCAACTGTGAATGAAAATATATAATCCCATTAAAAATTTCTAACCTTTTCAAGGACCAATTTCTTGAGTATGGTGAAGGAGCCATTTCCTTAAATAGGTTTTGTTAATATCCACTCAAGCCTCAGATTATTTTTGAAATTTTTTTATTTCTTTTGTTTTTGTTATTATCTTTGTTCTACTGTCATCTCTTCACCTCTCTCACCCTCATATATCAAGCCTGGGCAACTTCCACACATTTACTAATGCTTTTTCTACCTTGAGCAGTTTTATTCCACCACTGTCATGTGAGAATCATTTTCACCTTTGTGGACGCACCAATCAACATGCAGACGTTGCAGTTCCTTAGCCTTCACTATTTACCTCAGACCCCTTATCTGTGACTTTATTCTAAGTTTTTCTTAGACCTAGAATGGCCCTACATCTTTATTCAGCCTTTACACACACATTACACAAACAATAGTCTTCAAAAAACATAATTACTTCAGACTGAATTAAAATGTAGATACAGAAAACAACACAAATGTGTGTCTTTATGAATAATTATAAGACAGAAAACTTATACTTACTACTCAGTTTAAAGATAGAACTTTGCAGGATTCCTGGGCAAGACAGCTAAATAGGAACAGCCCCAGTCTGCAGCTCCCAGTGAGACCAACGCAGAAGGCAGGTGATTTCTGCATTTCCAACTGAGGTACCCAGTTCATCTCATTGGGACTGGTTAGGCAGTATGTGCATCCCAAAGAGGGCAAACAGGAGGAGGGTGGGGCATCACCTCACCTGAGAAGTGCAAGGGGTCAGGGAACTCCTTCTCCTAGCCAAGGGAAGCTGGATCATGCCATAGGGGACAGTGGTATCCTGCGCAAATACTACACTTTTCCCAGAGTCTTCACAACCCACAGACCGGGAGATTCCCTCAGGTGCCTACACCATAAGGGCCCTGGGTTTCAGGCACAAAACTGGGTGGCCATTTGGGCAGACACGTAGCTAGCTGCAAGAGTTTTGTTTGTTTGTTTGCTTGCTTGCTTGCTTGCTTGCTTTTGTTTTTTTCGTAACCCAGTGATGCCTGAAATGACAGCCAGCCAGAACCGTTCACTCCCCTGGAAAGGGGGCTGAAGCCAGGGAGCCAAGTGATCTGGCTCAGGAGATTGCACCGCCACAGAGCCTAGCAAGCTAAGATACACTGGTTTGAAATTATTGCTGCCAGCACAGCAGTCTGAAGTCGACCTGGGATGCTCCAGCCTGGTGAGAGGAGGAGCACCCACCATTACTGAGGCTTGAGTAGGTGGTTTTCCCCTCACAATGTAAACAAAGCTGCCTGAAAGTTAGCACTGGGTGGAGCCCACTACACCTCTGCAAAACCACTGTAGCCAGACTGCCTCTCTAGATTCCTCCTCTCTAGTCAGAGCATCTCTGAAAGAAAGGCAGCAGCCCCAGTCAGGGGCTTATAGATAAAACTCCCATCTCCCTGGGACAGAGCACCTGGGGGAAGGAGTGGCTATGGGCGCAGCTTCAGCAGACTTAAAAGTTTCTGCCTGCCAGCTCTGAAGAGAGCAGCAGATCTCCAAGCACAGCACTTGAGCTCTGCTAAGGGGCAGATTGCCTTCTCAAGCGGGTCCCTGTCCCCCATGTCTCCAGACTGGGAGACACCCCAGCAGTGGTCTACAGACAGCTCATACAGGAGAGCTCCGGCTGGCATCTGGCAGGTGCCCTCTGGGACAAAGCTTCCAGAGGAAGGAACAGGCAGCAACCTGTGCTGTTCTGCAGCCTCCACTGATGATACCCAGGCAAACAGGGTCTGGAGTGAACCCCCAGCAAACTCCAGCAGACCTGCAGAAGAGGGGCCAGACTGTTAGTAGAAAAACTAAGAAACAGAAATCAATAGCATCACTATCAACAAAAAGAACAACCATGCATAAACTCCATCTGAAGATCACCAACAGCAAAGACAAAAGGTAGAGCATTGCATCGGTATTAACAGATACAGCCCTGCTCTTATACGATTTGTGCACCAAATGGGAATTTGCTTTGACACTGAATTATCTGAC
>NW_012099677.1:251728-257812 GCF_000951045.1 Mandrillus leucophaeus
TCACTATCAACAAAAAGAACAACCATGCATAAACTCCATCTGAAGATCACCAACAGCAAAGACAAAAGGTAGATAAATCAATGAAGAGGAGGAAAAATCAGTGCAAAAAAAGCTGAAAATTCCAGAAGGCAGAATGCCTCTTCTCCCCCAAAGGGTCACAACTCCTCACCAGCAAGGGAACAAAACTCGATGATGGAAAACGAGTTTGACGAACTGACAGAAGTAGACTTCAGAAAGTGGCTAATAACAAATTCCTCCCAGCAAAAGGAGCATGTTCTAACCCAATGCAAGGAAGCTAAGAACCTTGATAAGAGGTTAGAGGAATTGCTAACTAGAATAACCAGTTTAGAGAAGAATGTAAATGACCTGATGGAGCTGAAAAACACAGCATGAGAACTTCGTGAAGCATACATAAGTATTAATAGCCAAATCAATAAAGCAGAAGAAAGGATATCAGAGATCAAAGATCAACTTAATGAAATAATGCGTGAAGACAAGATTAGAGAAAAAAGAATGAAAAGGAATGAACAAAGCCTTCAAGAAATATGGGACTATGTGAAAAAAACTAAAACTACATTTGATTGGTGTACCTGAAAGTGACGGGGAGAATGGAACCAAGTTGGAAAACACTCTTCAGTATATTATCCAGGAGAACTTCCCCAACCCAGCAAGACAGGCCAACATTAAAATTCAGGAAACACGGAGAACACCACAAAGATACTCCTCAAAAAGTGCAACCTCAAGACACATAATGGTCAGATTCTCCAAGGTTGAAATGAAGGAAAAAACGTTAAGGGCAACTAGAGAGAAAGGTCAGGTTTATTTTCTTCTTCAGGGAACCATTTCATCCTATTTGGAACTATTTTACTCACCTTGAGTATTTCACTTTCTGGTAAATTTTATTTAATATCTTTTTTATTTCTTTTTGGCCTTTAAATTTTCATTTCTATGTTTTATTTTTCATAATTTTTATTTTTGTATCTTCTAGATTAGTCTGAATTTATGAAATAGTCTTTTTATTTCTAATCTTTGTCTTAGTTTTAAAATACAATTTTTAAGATCCTAAAACATTATTCTTCCTAATTCTGATTTATCTTTAACTCCAATATAATTTTCTTAATGTCTTTTAGGTTGTTTAGAATCATGAAAAACAATTTTCATGTATTTTGTGACCATATCCTTCTCGTATGCTTTCATCGTTTGTGGGAATGTTATATGGATCAATTATCTTTTTAAGTTATAATAACTGTATGAGATTGGATTTGATCCTTTTCTTTTGCTCATTTTCATGTGAACTTATATTTTTCTGAACCTTCTAGAAGGAAACAAGGTTCATATGTGTCATATAAATTTACATAGTTCCTTCTTTTGTTGTTTTTGTATTGAGTTAAACAATATAGTGGATTGCTTTTGTGATTTCCTGGCTGTCATCCCTTTTCTCACCTATATCTTTTCCTGTTTTTTAGTTATTGCACTGTTCTGCTCCAATTTTGACTTTACTCTTGGTAATTTTTGCTCAGTGTGATGTTTTACCCTGAAATGAATCCCTGCCTGTCAATTTTGAAGAGGTTATAGGGGCTGCACTGCTCTTTAGAACTTACAGTGGATGCCTTGTACCCACCTGCTACTGTGTTGGGAAAAACTCCTCTCATGTTCAACTGCTGATCTCAAATTGGCCCACTATATTTTCCAGTGAATACAACTTAATGATTTGGGGATTCTTTTATTCTCAAGTTTGTCAGACAACTTGCTTCTCTTTCCTTTATCCTGAACAGATGCTAATAAAAGACAGATTACCATCATTTATGTTGTATGGTACAAGGGGAATCCCTGTCACCTCGTTTTGTTATGCATTTACTATCTAGTTGCTCAGTTTGTATTTATGAGAGCATTCCAGGAGATTTCAACACTATGCCACCACCACTGCCTCCACTTTCACAATATTTTCAGATTTCTTATATCTAAAACCCAAATTTCTAATTTTCTGCTATACATTCTCTATAATTTTAGATCTCCGTCTGTTTTGCTTAATTAAATATTTTTTAAAGCCATACCAAAGCTTCAAGTCTTTCTACCCCTTCCTATTTTTTTTTCAGACTTTGAATCATTACTTATTCAGTCAGCATCCTGGGATTAATCAATCACTTTGAAGTACTAAATAGTGCTGTCATTTCCCTAATCTTCTTTTCGTTTTTCAGAACAATTCCTGTCAAAGTCCCATTATATTTTAAGCTAACTTTTGTGCTGCTTTACCCTTACATATATCTATCAAGCATCACTGAAAATTAGCAAATGGAATTGCCAGACACAATTAGACATAATTTCCAAACTCTTTCAAACATCTTGTTGAATTGTTGATGTACGTTGGTAATTCTTTTGTTTCCACTCAGCACCCTTTCAGATTCTCCATAGCAAATTCTCAATCATCACCAGTCTTCAGAAGCCCTTCAGCCACTCCTTTTAACTATTAGCAGATCACATTTTTTGCTAATTCCTAAAGGAAATCCACTTCATCAGATACTCTTTTCCCCAATCTTAACCCTAACTTTATTCAAGTAAATTATTTTTCCCTCCCATCCCTGTCTTTCAGTGCCCCTTTTACATTTTTTCATGAATTTTCAATATGTAACAACATTCTATGATTCTGCGGTCTTCTAATTAACCCTAACCCTAACTCTAACCTTAATGCTTACTTTCTATTTATTTGTCAATACATTGCTAAAGACCTTTGCCTTCATTATTCTTGTAAAAATACATTCCTCAGTACTTCCCCTAATTTGCTAAGGGCTAAGATTCACGGACTTGGTTTCTCAACAGCATTTTGTTTGTGCTTAATATAACATTTATGTCATTTATACATTAAACTCTTGACTTCTATAGATGCAGTCATTTTTGTGGCACATTAAAGACCTCGGATTTTCTGTAACATGTTTTCCCGTTCACTTTTCATTTTTTTCTGAAACTCACTTTGCGTGTTTAACACTAATCTTTCCTCTTCTTTTCAGTTACCTTTGATGATAATTTTCCACTGCTTTCACCACCCTCCATATTTTAATGTTTCTCAGCCTTATTTGCTGTGCTTTTTATATCTCACTCCACATATTTTTCATGCTTTAACCATTGAATTTATGCTATGCCTTCTTTTCAATCCACATTCTCCATTGCCTTAATTCAGAATTTCATCTAACCTTGCCAACACAGTTTGATCTAACTAGCTCCACCATGTTTTATGTCTCAAATAAATAATGTAAATATTTATTAAGCATCCTAATATTCTTAATATCTCAAATATAATGAGTTCTTAATATCAGAATGAGTAGGTGCTAAATAGCACTCCTTTAGAATTCTAATAGAGTAATATTTAAAATGTAATTTCTTGGAAATTTACTACTATGCAGATAATTTTATTATGCCATTTTATTGTTGGATGCTTGAGTTTTGCCTGCATACATGTCAGTGTTTTGTTAGAATTATTTTTGTAGGCACTAGTATTCATTTACATGTTCCATAAGCATTCAAAATTCACTTATCTTTCTTGAAAGGAAAGGAAAATAGTCATAAGTTAATTTGTCATGAAAATCATATTTCTGTAATGGGTGAAATACAGTTAATGAACTATTTAATGGGGGCACTTTTCTCAGCTGAAGCATATTTTGAGAAATGTGAGAAACCATGATTATAAATCCATATAATAGTTCATTAAGTCTATTTACAGAAAACACATTTGTCATTTTTAATCATACAACATTAATAATTTCATACTTTAAAAAATCTTTGTTATTAGCTCAGAATAATTGTGTTGATTTCACAGAAAACCTTGTCATTTTATTCATGCCTTGAGATAGCCCCATAAACTCTGATTTCTCGGTATATCTATTGTTCCTCTGGGAAAATGCTAATCTCCAAAAGAGTCTCTTTTCAGGGTACACACAGCAGAGTGTCATAACTTTTTTCTTCACTGATTTTTTCATGGGAGCTCTTCTTTATTCCACTCAGAAATGGGGAAAATACCTGTTACCAACTTTGGTGAAGTTTTATCACCATAGCTCCCTAACATCATTGGATAATGCTAAATCTTTAAAAATTTATTTGCCTATTGTATGTAGTCTCTTATTTTTCAGAAGCTAAAAGCCAGTCCATGAAGATGAAGAGGGGAAGACATTAAAGCATCTCCTTTGGTTTTCTCTTCTTTTTCAAAATTCATCCCCCCTCCTTCAGTCCAATATTACACAAAAATACCAAAGGTAGACAGGAAGCACCTGCAATCTTCATTATTCAATATCTCGTTAGGGATTATACCTCACAGGACTATATGGCCACACAAAAATTTTACTAATTGGAGGAGTACAAGAAAGGAATAACAAAATATCTGGTTATATCCTTCTCTAACATATGAAAATTAGAAACGCATTTTACTTATCAAGGTATTTGGTTCATAATTGCACTTAGCATTTCTACATCCTTCTTGATGGTGTACATTATTATATACCTAATTGTTTCCAATAGGACAATAATACATTTGGAAAACGACTAGTGTAATGAAGCACTGTGGTGATAAACAGCTTGTCACAAGCCTATGAAATACAAAAGTATGTATAATAGTTTGCTACTGAAGCTGCATTTTTTCAGGATACTTTTTGAAACAGGATAGTTCCCTTGACCCCTTTTGGGACTTGCAATGGAGTTAGTTCACTTACTCAGCCCACAGCTCTCAACCCCTCATGGAAGGTGGAGCATGCAGGTGAGTGGGTGTAGAGGCAGAGATGAGCACTTCTGAGCAACTGGCAGGAGCAGAACTCCATATGGGCCTGAAACAGCATCTAGGGGTTGCCTAAAACCCCTGGAGCCCCAGAGGGCATATGTTACAATGTGCTCCTTTAGTTTTGCTGTCCGTGGATGGCTTAAGTGGTAAACACCTCGGTGGAGGGTCAGTGTGACAGCCTCTTGCACCCACACCTGGGTCCTTGTCTGGCATCCAGGATGAATCAGGTTGCACAAATGGATTGAAGATGGTAAATGCAGAGGATTTTATTGCCAATGAAAGTGGTCCTCAGTGGGATGGGGAGCTGGAAAGGGGATGGAGTAGGACAGTGGTTTTCCCCTGGAGTATGGGTGTCCCTGGCTGAACTCTTCTCTGAGCTCCCACAATGAAGCCATCCCTCTGGAGTCAGGCTGCTTCTCACCAATGTTAAGCTGATTCTTCTCTTCTATCCTTCTCTGCTGTGCTGCTCTGCCCTCTCCCAGTGAAGCCTGGGGTTTTTATGGGTACAGAATTGGGAGACAGGGCAGGCCAGGGTCATTTTGGAAAAGGCAACATTTGGGTGGGAAAACAGGACTGCATGTTCTTTCTTTAGGCCACAGGTCCAGGCTTGAGGGTGGAATCCTCACCAGGGACCCTACCCTTTTCTACCTAGTATTTCCCTGCCTTCTATCTATATCATTTTGATTATAAGTGATGGGAATTCAACTTAGAGTACCTTAATCATAGGAGGAATTAATAAGTGGATTCTGGGGGTATCTTGCATACTTGAAGGAAGGATTGAATATTTAAATTTTGGAACATGGAGGACTTCAGCTGAGCATCAGGAGCAACTAGTAAGCAGGATTCCAAAGGCATGAAAGCTTATTCTTCATTGTAAATCTCTGTTTTTAATCTAAATTTCGGCTTTATTGTCCTGCACTTTATACCTGTTTCCTACACAGAACAGGAAACATGGCTACACAATCTCAAATCAGAAGAGAGGTTCTCTGTCCCAATTCCAATGTTTAAAAATCCCAAGAAAGGGTCCTTGTTGATCAGGTCACATATCTGTACGATTCAAATGTTAGAAGACAGATGTAGTAATAAAAATATGAAATTGTTTCCATGAAAGGAGAAGCCTAGCACATAATATGGAGGGAGAAGAATGTCCACTGGACAGCCTTAAGATGTATCCATCAATTTAACCGGGCTTCAACTCAAATTAGGACAAAAAAACAAAAACAAAAACACTTTATCATAAATATGCAAAATATTCCTAGGTATTCTTCTGTGATATATAATAAAGTTGGGTTGTTCACACACACACACACACACACACACAC
>NW_012099677.1:257862-268812 GCF_000951045.1 Mandrillus leucophaeus
CTATTGTATGTAGTCTCTTATTTTTCAGAAGCTAAAAGCCAGTCCATGAAGATGAAGAGGGGAAGACATTAAAGCATCTCCTTTGGTTTTCTCTTCTTTTTCAAAATTCATCCCCCCTCCTTCAGTCCAATATTACACAAAAATACCAAAGGTAGACAGGAAGCACCTGCAATCTTCATTATTCAATATCTCGTTAGGGATTATACCTCACAGGACTATATGGCCACACAAAAATTTTACTAATTGGAGGAGTACAAGAAAGGAATAACAAAATATCTGGTTATATCCTTCTCTAACATATGAAAATTAGAAACGCATTTTACTTATCAAGGTATTTGGTTCATAATTGCACTTAGCATTTCTACATCCTTCTTGATGGTGTACATTATTATATACCTAATTGTTTCCAATAGGACAATAATACATTTGGAAAACGACTAGTGTAATGAAGCACTGTGGTGATAAACAGCTTGTCACAAGCCTATGAAATACAAAAGTATGTATAATAGTTTGCTACTGAAGCTGCATTTTTTCAGGATACTTTTTGAAACAGGATAGTTCCCTTGACCCCTTTTGGGACTTGCAATGGAGTTAGTTCACTTACTCAGCCCACAGCTCTCAACCCCTCATGGAAGGTGGAGCATGCAGGTGAGTGGGTGTAGAGGCAGAGATGAGCACTTCTGAGCAACTGGCAGGAGCAGAACTCCATATGGGCCTGAAACAGCATCTAGGGGTTGCCTAAAACCCCTGGAGCCCCAGAGGGCATATGTTACAATGTGCTCCTTTAGTTTTGCTGTCCGTGGATGGCTTAAGTGGTAAACACCTCGGTGGAGGGTCAGTGTGACAGCCTCTTGCACCCACACCTGGGTCCTTGTCTGGCATCCAGGATGAATCAGGTTGCACAAATGGATTGAAGATGGTAAATGCAGAGGATTTTATTGCCAATGAAAGTGGTCCTCAGTGGGATGGGGAGCTGGAAAGGGGATGGAGTAGGACAGTGGTTTTCCCCTGGAGTATGGGTGTCCCTGGCTGAACTCTTCTCTGAGCTCCCACAATGAAGCCATCCCTCTGGAGTCAGGCTGCTTCTCACCAATGTTAAGCTGATTCTTCTCTTCTATCCTTCTCTGCTGTGCTGCTCTGCCCTCTCCCAGTGAAGCCTGGGGTTTTTATGGGTACAGAATTGGGAGACAGGGCAGGCCAGGGTCATTTTGGAAAAGGCAACATTTGGGTGGGAAAACAGGACTGCATGTTCTTTCTTTAGGCCACAGGTCCAGGCTTGAGGGTGGAATCCTCACCAGGGACCCTACCCTTTTCTACCTAGTATTTCCCTGCCTTCTATCTATATCATTTTGATTATAAGTGATGGGAATTCAACTTAGAGTACCTTAATCATAGGAGGAATTAATAAGTGGATTCTGGGGGTATCTTGCATACTTGAAGGAAGGATTGAATATTTAAATTTTGGAACATGGAGGACTTCAGCTGAGCATCAGGAGCAACTAGTAAGCAGGATTCCAAAGGCATGAAAGCTTATTCTTCATTGTAAATCTCTGTTTTTAATCTAAATTTCGGCTTTATTGTCCTGCACTTTATACCTGTTTCCTACACAGAACAGGAAACATGGCTACACAATCTCAAATCAGAAGAGAGGTTCTCTGTCCCAATTCCAATGTTTAAAAATCCCAAGAAAGGGTCCTTGTTGATCAGGTCACATATCTGTACGATTCAAATGTTAGAAGACAGATGTAGTAATAAAAATATGAAATTGTTTCCATGAAAGGAGAAGCCTAGCACATAATATGGAGGGAGAAGAATGTCCACTGGACAGCCTTAAGATGTATCCATCAATTTAACCGGGCTTCAACTCAAATTAGGACAAAAAAACAAAAACAAAAACACTTTATCATAAATATGCAAAATATTCCTAGGTATTCTTCTGTGATATATAATAAAGTTGGGTTGTTCACACACACACACACACACACACACACACACCAGTGTGTATTTGCTCTCTCTTTAAGAATTTCATTTTGGCCTGTTTTCTTGTCAGAAGATGGGTTTTAATCATCTTTAATCATTTTGTTTCATTTTTTTTTTCAGTCTAGAAGGTCAGATTAACTGGACAGTAATCCAGCCCCAGTCCTACACTTCCATTAGCTCCCTTTTAGGAGCTGAATCTTAAATTTTGGCTTTGTCACCTCCTAAAGCAGCTGTTTTAATGGTAAATTATCAATTCCCATTGGGCATACAACTGTTTTCTTCATTCTAAATTCTCAGATCAATACCCTCTTGTGTTCTTTGTGTATTTCAATATTGCAATTAATTCCTTTAGTTATTTCCATCCAACACTGGCAACAATATTATGCATATACTAAATATTTAAATCTGACTTTTCAGAGGTTACATGAAGAAGAGTAGGTAACTATATATATATATATTTTTCTCTTTTTCTCCCAAAAAGTGTCTGAAAATGTATGAACATCTAAAAAATTTTAGCAATAACAAACCATGCTGATAATTGCAAATATGAGATGATAAATGAAAAAATACAAAGGAACAATTTAATTGCATAGTTTTATAGTCTAGTAATGAATATATTTACATAAAAATATGTTCTGGTTTAGATAAATCTTTGAAATGTGCTACCATGCAGTATATTTTGTTAATTTTGGAAGATCTTTCCTTTCCTTGATCTGCTTTAACAGAGAACTTGATTTTATTCTTTTGTCTTACTGAGTTCTAATTTTGCGTGATTCCATTTAAGCAACTTCAGTAAATTATTGTTGCCCCAAATTTATATCTTTGACAGCATATGTTATTCAGAATTTTCAAACTCACTCTATGTTTAGACACAACTTTAATACACAAGAAATTTAATTTTCCCATTGAAAGATATTCGGGAAACACTTAAATCCTCTCTCTCCTTCAAGTATAACACTTTACTTTCTTTAGAAGTCTTTCCAAGACCCTCCAGCTACATTTGATCTCATTTAAGAATTCATTTAACCCAAGGAAACTGTATTATTATAATATTTTCCCAATTATTTTACTGTATCTTTTAACACATTTCTGTATAAATGTGACATGTTCATCTATTACATATATAAGCCTTTTTAAAGTATCTTAATTGTTAAAAATGCATAAACATTACCTTTGTTCTTCCTTGATATGTTCAGAAAGCCAAAAGAAAATAGGACACATTCAAAGGTGGTGATTTACAAGAGTTTAATGAAGAGGATATCTATAAAGTACGGTCAGTATTACAGGAAGCTAATAAGAAATGATTATGTGCTTCCAGGATAGTAACATTGGGGAACCTTACTGTTCCTAGGCCAAGAGGGACTAGGGAAGAGAGACCATAAGCTATAGAAGAAGGCTACCAGACAGGAGCTGTATACTATAATAGAGAAACCTAATATTGCCAAACCAAGATGCAGCAAGGTGGGAGCCAGGGTTATAAGCACTCCAGTTTCTCTGTCCTACTCTCCAGGTGCTTGAATTGTCTCCAACTGGCCAAGCTCTACAAGAACCCAAAGGGAAGGAGCATGGACAAGCCAGGTTTCACAGACTTCACAGAGAAGCTCAGGACACAGAGCAAGATACAGAAGGGTAGTCAGTGGGTCTAAATGGACAAATTGAGACTATCTAGAACAGTAATTGACATATAAAATCTTCAATCCAGTGTGTTGCCACAAAATATAATCACAAACATTCACATCACTGATCAGATTTTATCACATGCTTCATTGAGAAGGAAGAATATAATGGATTCTATATTATAGAACTTTGGGATCATTTATACTTTTATAAAGTCCGTATGTTATCTCTAAATCAATCCCCATAATTAAAGGGGTTACATTTTTTTTCTAAATTATCATTTCAAATGGAAAAAATGTCTTTGAACTGTTTTTAATATTATCCTTGAAAACTTGGGTACGTAAGTCAATACCTCCATGTTGGCACTCTGTACAATTTTGTCTATAGAGGTTTGTGCATCATAGGCTTGTCCTAAGAACTAAGTAAAATAAAGTATATATAACATTTAATATGGTGCTTTGGCACATCACAAACATTTAATAAGTATTGTTATGTTTTTAGCTAACTTTAGGAATGCAACAAGAAATTGCCTTAGGTAACATGTCTCTGAATAAATTACTTTATGTAATTGAGAATCTATTTATAGAGTCATAAAACATTTATTTCACATGTTTTAGGTATTTTATAATTACACTTTAAATTTGCATTTTATATATATATATATATTTCATCAGAAACACTGTACATTTTACAACTCATCATCTTTTGTTTTGGCCACAAGAAAACTCATGGTCAAATGTGCTTTCTTGCAGTACCTCCATGCTTGAATGTCTGTAGGCATTAATTTTTAAACTATTATATTGTATGACTTTATTTGGAAGAGTTCCTATTGTGAAAGTAAGAGAACTATAAACATAAATAAGTACATCTTCCTGAGACTTGGATTAATTATGTGGAAACTCAGGATATGTCTGTCCTTTCATCCTCCCTCTTAGCAGAGGCATTAGGAATACAATTAATATTTGTCTAATTATATATCACTGTTAGTGAGAATAATTCCGTATTTTCAAAACTTCATGGGATTAAGTAATTAGAAACAAATATTTGAAACAGGTTGGATTAAGTTTTCAATTTTGCTTTGTCAGTGAAATTCCTTTTTGTTGTTTGAAATTCAGCAACTGAATCCAGTGCCATTACGAAGATGCTCAAATGTTGTATAATGTTTTTCTAAAACCACCTATGCAGCATTAAATTTGTCTTAGAATTTTCTGCAGTGACAAATGTAAAACATGTTTTAATTTTTTAAATTATTGCTAAATACTGAAACCTGATTCCAGGCTGTGCAATAATGCTACATACATATTAGCTTCCTACAGGATTTCTAACTTGTGTTCTGGTGACCATTATGTTAAATACAGCCATCTTTCTCTGTTATACTTCACAAGAATGATTAACATGTAAATCTGTAAATAATTGTATATCAGATTAATAGAAAGGACACTTTCCACTTAAAATAGGAGACAAGACAGCATGCTAAATAAAAATATAATGCACATCCTTACACAGAAAAACCCAAGATGACTTTACTCACAGTGGGCAGCTAGATATGGATCATGGTGAATTATTGTTTGTGCTTAGTTCATGATTTAAAGCAATTTTTTTAGAGAAGCCTCACTGAATTTTTCTAGTGGGTTTTGCCACCTTGATTATCATCCCTTTGCAAGTCAGTCAGGAACGCAGTTTGTCTTTGGAGAAGTTAGGTGTTATGATAAAAATTTTGTGAAGAAATAGCTTAAAACTATAGCTGACTTCTCTAAGAGTGAATCTTCCAACAGTGACACACAAAAAATGTTCCCTTTTAGTAGCAAATGCAAAATATATTGATTGTCTCTAAAGTATGTCATTTGCCGTTTTGCATCAAAGCACTTTAAAACCTTTTAACATCATGGGAGTAGAAACTGAAATACATTAAATGTACTTTCTGTGGTATAATTTTGTTCACAATATTAGATCTTAGGTATAGAATAATTATTACATTTCATGCACACTTTCCTGAATTTACTAAATTTTCCTTTCAGTTTCTGTCATGACTTCAATGGTATAAATAATTACAAAGAGAAGCCCTTTTTTCGCTTCCCCTAATACAGATGAAATGATAAATTAAAATATTTTTCTCTTAGAAGACAAGTAATCAGTATTTTTATCTTTGTTTTGGGGAAAATAGTCATAAAAATTATTCCCTTACCTGGTAATATGGTAAAATCATAACATTTTTGGATTATAAAATTTGATAATTTAAAAAATTTAAAATAACTTTACACATTTAATAATATACATGTTGTCATCTCTGATAAAGCCATGTAACTGATAAATTTGTGAGAACTTTGATAAAATAAGAAACAAGACATACACACCAAAAAACTAGTTATTTTATAGTATCATCTATTATTTGTATATTATTTTATAGTATCATCTATTATTTGTATATTATTTTATGATATTGATCATAAGATCCTAAAGCATAGTCAGACATTTCTGAATTTCTCAATCACTTGGAATTTACATTTGGACAGTTTTATATTCATAAATTATGTCAGGGTGTTACATGATTAGAGTGAATTGCAAAACTGTGGAGACTAGGTGATTTTACAAGCAAGGTGCTATGCAGATACTCTTAGCCAGCAACATTTATTAAGTCATTTTGCTGAAAACAACAACAAAAAAATGCCTTTGTAATGATGCCATGTGTGCATTTTCAAATGTATGGTACGAAGCCTTTTCCCTTATGTCGTAAAAGTACTTAGAAAGATAAACATTGTATTTCTTAATGAGTTTTTTTAAATCAGAGGAGACACTATATCCGTTGGCACTGTACATTTCTGATGTATTTATTTGCTCCTCAGTCTTATATTGCCTTGTGACATATCCTTCTTGTTCATTTATCAATTAATTATTTCCTTCAGTTTGATTAATAGAGTAACTACCGTGTGTCCAGCTGACAGGTGTCAAGGTTGCCTATTAGGATAATGAGTATAACCGAAGGTAATAATCAAGCCCTCACGCAATTGTTGCGGTAGTGCAATCAAAAGGCAAAAAGGTGATGTGGGCCGTTTTTCAACAAGGGGTGGCATCAGGTGAGCATCAGATGGATGCAGCACAGATGAGGTGAACTGTCTCACTGCCAAGGAGTCCCCAGAAAAGGGCTCCTGTCTTATTGGACTGAGGGTTGAATCAGACCGTGGAAAATTGCCTCATTCAAGATCCCAGAAAAGAAGTCTTCGTGGAGGTCCCTGGAACTAGGAATGCAGACGTGCATATGAGTATGGCTACCCTGAAGGCCTGAGTCCTTGACTGCAACACTTTTCAGAAAACTGCAGTGCATTCACTGTACAACAAGGCTGGCGTGGGAAAGTCAGCTTCCCTCCCACCCCCATAAGGCCTCGCAGGCAGTTTCATAATTGCTTCTAATAGGTCTGAAAGATCATACATAGGAACTTGGCCTGGAGTCAGCCTTCCTAAAATGTGACGTGCACTAGTAAGAAAAAAACAATGTACTTAATATGCCCCTTGCTCTTCAGTAAATTAAGCTCTGTCAAATGCAGCATTTTTCTTCAAACTAAAGAATGTATTCTGCAATGATAAATTCAACAAATATTTCTACAGGTTCTGCAAGATCTTGGAGTCAATGTATTATCCATGTTTTTAAAATTTTTTTAGACATAGGAGCTCACTCTGTTGCCCAGGCTGGAGCAGAGTGATGGAATCATAATTCACTGCAGCCTTCAACTCTTGGGAATCATGTGATTCTCCCACCTCAGCCTCCTGAGTAACCAGGACTACAGGTGTACCACCACCACTCCTGGCTAATTTTTAAATTTTTTATAGAGATGAGGTCTCACTATCTTGCACAAGCTGGTCTCAAACTCCTAACGTCAAACAGTCCCACTGACTCAGTGGCCTCCCAAAGTGTTGGTATTACAAGTGTGAGCTACTATTTTTATTATTTATTTGGTCTTTCAACAAATACTATTGAGCATCCCTTCTATTCTCATCAGTGTCAGGACCTGGAGACATGAGGAACTAATAGACTTGCCTCCTAGGCAAACACTTTTAAAGCCCCTATTATTTGCTAAATGACATCAAGACCCTTTAACCTGGCATTCAAATCATTTAATTATATGACCCCAGCTAACTTTCTAGCCAAAAAGCCTTCACAGTGAATTTCTGGAAGTGAATCCTTTCCCCACATTTCAGTACAACCAACGTTATCTAATGGTTTACATAAATTACAGAGCCACTTAATGAACCTTGACTTGTTTGAACCTTCCATGAACATCTACCTAATTCCCAACATCACCATCTCTCCATCTTCATACAATTCTTTTAGCACTTTTTTTTTTTTTTTGAGACGGAGTCTCTCTCTGTCGCCCAGGCTGGTGTGCAGTGGCTGGATCTCAGCTCACTGCAAGCTCCACCTCCCGGGTTTACACCATTCTCCTGCCTCAGCCTCCCGAGCATCTGGGACTACAGGCGCCTGCCACCTCGCCCGGCTAGTTTGTTGTATTTTTTAGTAGAGACGGGGTTTCACTGTGTTAGCTAGGATGGTCTCGATCTCCTGACCTCGTGATCCGCCCGTCTCGGCCTCCCAAAGTGCTGGGATTACAGGCTTGAGCCACCGCGCCCGGCCTAGCACTTATTATAATGTGCTTTGTATTAATTATAATTTAACCATGTCACCATAGGAAATCATAGCTCTGTTAAGATGAGATGAGTTCTCCTTTTGTGTAATCCACAATAGCACATTTGCTGGCACATCATGAGTGAGAACTCAATATGACTTTGTGTAATTTAATTCAATATAGTGTTTTAATCCATAGTTATCGTCTAAGAAAAAAACTCTTTAATAAAAAAATTAGTTTGCACTATGCTAGGACTGACAGAAATAAACAGGGTTGGGGAGAAATAAACATAGATGTTTGAGTTAATTTGATTAACAAGCAATATTGAGATATGTGGATGAGACCAACTCCCCTGCCCCATATTCAAGCACATGCATACCACATGCACATAGAAATTCGAGTAAAAGTATAACAGCAACAAAAATCTACATACAAATTGGCCAAAAGGTTCCATTAAAAACAGAACACACACACACAGAGAGAGAGAGATTGCCAGGCCACCAGCAGGGTATACACAGGGATTAGACCACAGATAGGCTTTGGAGTCTGGAGACTGAAAACAGAGGCTCTATTACCTACAGAGGCAGAGTGTTACCTTAATTAAGATTGTCATAATATGCCCACAATGTCAAAGTGAAATTGTGCTCATGGTATAAAGCCTGGGATGATAGAGTTACTCATCTATGAAAATGGGACCAAAACGCCAGCTACACAAAGAAAGTAGGAGGAAAAACCTGAATGCTGATAGGAGCTAGGAATGGAAAAATAAGTAACTTATAGATTGAAACCTCAGTCCTGTGCCAAAGGCAAATGGTAATCTGTGTACATCCTCCCACGTGGTAGTTTAAACTAAAGCCATTAAAATTTGTATAAAATTTAACCAGGACCATTGGTATACCAGGATGTTGTAGTCTTTTCAGCCTGCTTTAACAAAATACCTAGGATTGGGTTATTTATAAACAACAAAATTTATTGCTCACAGTTCTTTTGGCTGTGGGGTCCAAAACCAAAGCACCAGCAAATTCCTTGACTAGCTTGCTCTCTGCTTCATAAATGGTATATTCTTGCTGTGTCGTCACATGCTGGAGGGGGTGAGCAAGCTTCCTCAGGCCTCTTTTATAAGGGAATACCATTTATGACAGTGTGACCTTCATGACCTGTTCACCTCCCAAAGGCCCCACTTCTTAATATCATCACCTTGGAGGTTAGGTTTCGACATATAAATTTTGGGAGGACACAAACATTCAAATCATAGCACAAGAGTTAAAACATAAGCAAACATTAAACTACTCTGTATTTATAAAATCTAAGTGTTACTCTCACTTTGACTCAGTATCTCTGTCTTTCACATATACACACATACAAGTTCATTTTAACTAATTAAAGAGAGAATAAGGAATCAAAATCATAATTTTAAAAGTATCAGAAAAGTGATTCTAAAAATGAAATTCAAAAATTGAAGGGATAGTAAACAGGAAAATTGTCATGGTTTGCATAATACATTTACTGAGTAATCTGAGAAAATTTTCTAGGATGTAGTTCAGAGAAGTAAAAATGTTGAAACTATAATCAAATATTTAAGGTCCTAGAGGATATAATGAGAACATTTAGCTCATTTCTAATAGCAGTTGTAGAAGAAGGTAAAGGAGCATATTTGAATACATGACTAAGAATGTGTGATAAAGCTCTAGTTGGACATGTTTATATATTCTTAAAAACTTTAAAGTTTTTGAAACTTTGATCTAGTTAAATATTCATCTCAAGAAGACAGAAAATAAAAGTTAGTGTAAATAAGTAGAAGGTACAAAATGAATTTGTGACCAGAAATTGTAACTGATCCCAGGTTTGGCTGCTTGCCACTCAAAAGCCAGACATGAGAGGTGAGGATTGGTAGGAGAAAAATCATGTTTATTCGGAAAGTCATCCAAACCAAGAAGATGGGGGACTGTGCTCACAAAGACCATCTTAAATTTTAAAGGGAAACTTGGTATGGGAGACATGCAGGAATGGTGCTGGGTGCAGGATTTCTGTGTCTTTCTTCTAATGCCTATCTTCGCTAATCACCCATCTGGAGGTCTGGTTGGCATTTTCTTGGCTTTGGCCTGATGGTGGTGGAATAATTGTTCTTGGATTCCCTTAAGTGAAAAGATTCCACAAGGGCTCTAAGCCTGGTTTATCTCAAGATGTGCCTCTAGAATTTTTGAAGCAAGAACATAATTAAATAAGCATGTATTGGCAGAGAGAAGTGTCTACAGTGAGAAGGAATGAAGGAGTGAAAGGGGAGAAAAGGAAGGAAAAGTAAATGATTCATATATATTTTAAAAACTGAGAACCCCAGTTACAAAATGAACGTAATAAAATGAAAGAAGCAATAGAGTGCATCAGTAGTAACAAATGGACATTATTTGGAGAAAAATAGTAAAAATACCTCTAGTAATACAGTTCAATAAATACTAGTCACCAATATGAAATGTTATGAATGAAAAAGGTACATAAGCATACATAAAATTGTTTCAGGAATTGTGAAGGGTCTGCCTTGTACTGCGTTTATTTAATGTGGTAGCCTGCCAATTTTATGGAGGCAGATAGAAAATACATGACTCTTGAGTCAAAGACAAAGGACTTTATTACTCATGGCACAGCATATAGCATAAGCATTGGTCTATTTTCATCAGTTCCCTTTGTTCTTAAATTTCAAGAGGTGACAGCAAAGGGATCATATGTATGCCTGCAC
>NW_012099677.1:268862-270826 GCF_000951045.1 Mandrillus leucophaeus
GCCTCTAGAATTTTTGAAGCAAGAACATAATTAAATAAGCATGTATTGGCAGAGAGAAGTGTCTACAGTGAGAAGGAATGAAGGAGTGAAAGGGGAGAAAAGGAAGGAAAAGTAAATGATTCATATATATTTTAAAAACTGAGAACCCCAGTTACAAAATGAACGTAATAAAATGAAAGAAGCAATAGAGTGCATCAGTAGTAACAAATGGACATTATTTGGAGAAAAATAGTAAAAATACCTCTAGTAATACAGTTCAATAAATACTAGTCACCAATATGAAATGTTATGAATGAAAAAGGTACATAAGCATACATAAAATTGTTTCAGGAATTGTGAAGGGTCTGCCTTGTACTGCGTTTATTTAATGTGGTAGCCTGCCAATTTTATGGAGGCAGATAGAAAATACATGACTCTTGAGTCAAAGACAAAGGACTTTATTACTCATGGCACAGCATATAGCATAAGCATTGGTCTATTTTCATCAGTTCCCTTTGTTCTTAAATTTCAAGAGGTGACAGCAAAGGGATCATATGTATGCCTGCACACACAGTGGGTCACATTACAGGATAGTAACCCTAACATCACAAAATGTGAAGATAAGGGAGAGAGCATATGATTTTTAAGAAAAACTGTTTGCAGTAATCATACTGATGACACAGTAGTAAAATTGTGATTCTAAAATAATTGGGTTTGGGATTTGGGATAAAATAAGTGTGTATATGTGGGATATACTTGTTTTTTTTTTTGTTTGTTTGTTTTAAATAACAAATTGCCACAAATGTAGTGACTTAACACCACACACATTTATTATCTCACAGTTTCTATGGTTCAGAAGTCCAGGAATGTCTTAACTAGATCCTAAATTATGGATTTGTGTTTGGTTAGAGATTGTGTTTAAGCTCCTTGTGTCAGTGAAGTTTCAGCTTCATGCTGATAGGTCTGTGTGTGGTTTGGGGAATGCTCTCAAGTCTGCCACATTTTCTGCTGTGACGGTTCCTAAATGGGCGCAGCTTAGCACATTTTTACAGCCTTACCAACTCTCTGAGTTGATTGTGATCCATATTACAGAGCAGATATGTTACTGTAGAAAAAGTGGATTCCCACCTAGTTCTGGCGCAGTAGTGCAGGAGTTCCACTTGGGGGAAAGCAGGCATAAATCCAGAGTGATCTGCAGTTCTTCTTTTGAGAGTAGATATTATTTGGAATAGAGAGTGGAGAAATACATGATTAGACTGTTGACAACTAATGCTGATCTTGGTGAAGAGCTATTAGGAGGAGGCTGAGAGCTGCATGATAAAAACAACATGGGATAGCAACCAGAAATTTCATAAAGAGAAACAGGAAATAGTAGCCAAGAAATGCCCTTCTGGGATCACAATAAATGCCTATATTAAAAAGAAGAAAGGTCTCACATCAATGAACTAAACTTGCACCTTAATAAACTAGAAAAAATAAACTAGAACCAAAACAAGCAAACAGAAAGAAATAACATTAGAATAGAAGGGAAATGGAAAATAAAACAAAACAAACAAAACAAAACAAATACAGAAAAAATCACCAAACCATAGTCTGGCTCTTTGTAAAGATGAGCAAAATTGGCAAACAATTAAATATACTGAAGGGAAAAAGAGACAAATCAAAACTACTAAAATAAAAAATGAAACTGGGACATTACTAGTGATCTTTGAGAAGCAAAAAAGATTACAAAAGAATATTATAAAAAAGAGCATGCCAATATATTAAATAACGTAGATGAGATGAAAAAATTTTTAAATATACAAATTATCAAAACTGAATGAAGAATAAATAGAAAATCTATATAAAATTGTGACACGTACGGGTAAAATTAGTAATTTTAAAACTCCCACAATGAGAATTCCAGGTTCAGATATCTTCACTAATGAGTTTTACCATTCAAAGAATTAAATTAAATATTCATAATCTTTTCAAAGATTAGAAGT
>NW_012099677.1:273651-273896 GCF_000951045.1 Mandrillus leucophaeus
TCCCTTGTAAGTTGGATTCCTAGGTATTTTATTCTCTTTGAAGCAATTGTGAATGGGAGTTCACTCATGATTTGGCTCTCTGTGTGTTACTGGTGTATTGCGATTTTTGCACATTGATTTTGTATCCAGAGACTTTGCTGAAGTCGCTTATCAGCTTTAGGAGATTTTGAGCTGAGACAATGGAGTGTTCTAAATATACAATCATGTGATCTACAAACAGGGACAATTTGACTTCCTCTTTTCCT
>NW_012099677.1:276436-276912 GCF_000951045.1 Mandrillus leucophaeus
GATGGTGACGTACAGATGGAGTTTTGGTGTGGATGTCCTTTCTGTTTGTTAGTTTTCCTTCTAACAGTCAGGACCCTCAGCTGCAGGTCTGTTGGGAGTTTGCTGGATGTCCACTCCAGATCCTGTTTGCCTGGGTATTAGCAGCGGAGGCTGCAAAGGAGTGAATATCGCTGAACAGCGAATGTTGTTGTCTGATCGTTCCTCTGGAAGCTTCATCTCAGAGGGGCACCCAGCTGTGTGAGATGTGAGGTGTCAGTCTGCCCCTAGTGTGGTATGTCTCCCAGTTAGGCTACTGGGGGGTCAGGGACCCACTTGAGCAGGCCGTCTGTCCTTTCTCAGATCTCAAACTCCGTGCTGGGAGAACCACTATTCTCTTCAACACTGTCAGACAGGGACATTTAAATCTACAGAGGTTTCTGCTGCCTTTTGTTTGGCTACGCCCTGTCCCCAGAGGTGGAGTCTACAGAGGCAGGCAG
>NW_012099677.1:276962-277755 GCF_000951045.1 Mandrillus leucophaeus
TCCCTTGTAAGTTGGATTCCTAGGTATTTTATTCTCTTTGAAGCAATTGTGAATGGGAGTTCACTCATGATTTGGCTCTCTGTGTGTTACTGGTGCATTGCGATTTTTGCACATTGATTTTGTATCCAGAGACTTTGCTGAAATCGCTTATCAGCTTTAGGAGATTTTGAGCTGAGACAATGGGGTGTTCTAAATATACAATCATGTCATCTACAAACAGGGACAATTTGACTTCCTCTTTTCCTGATTGAATACCCTTTATTTCTTTCTGATTATTTCTTATTTCTGCCTGATTGCCCAGTCAGAACTTCCAACACTATGTTGAATAGGAGTGGTGAGAGAGGGCATCCCTGTCTTGTGCCAGTTTTCAAAGGGAATGCTTTCAGTGTTTGCCCATTCAGTATGATATTGACTGTGGGTTTGTCATAAATAGCTCTTATTATTTTGAGGTACGTTCCATCAATACCAAATTTATTGAGTTTTTAGCATGAAGGGCTGTTCAATTTTGTCAAAGGCCTTTTCTGCATCTATTGAGACAATATTGTTTTTTTTGTCTTTGATTCTGTTTATATGCTGGATTACGTTATTGATTTGCATATATTGAACCAGCCTTACATCCCAGGGATGAAGCACACTTGATCATGGTGGATAAGCTTTTTGATGTGCTGCTGGATTCGGTTTGCCAGTATTTTACTGAAGATTTTTGCGTCAATGTTCATCAGGGATATTGGTCCAAAATTCTCTTTATTTGTTGTGTCTCTGCCAGGCTTTGGTATCAGGATGATGTTGGCCT
>NW_012099677.1:281528-284171 GCF_000951045.1 Mandrillus leucophaeus
GATTCCATTCTCCCTGTCACTTTCAGGTACAACAATCAGACATAGATTTGGTCTTTTCACATAGTCCCATATTTCTTGGAGGCTTTGTTCATTTCTTTTTACTGTTTTTACTTTAAACTTCTCTTCTCGCCTCTTTTCATTCATTTGATCTTCAATCACTGATACCCTTTCTTCAAGTTGACCAAGTTGTTTCCTGAAACTTGTGCATTTGTCACGTAGTTCTCGTGTCATGGTTTTCAGCTCTATCAGGTCATTTAGGGACTTCTCTACATTGGTTATTCTAGTTAGCCATTTGTCAAATCTTTTTTCAAATTTTCCCTTCTTTGCACTGGGTTCGAACTTCCTCCTTTAACTCGAAGAAGTCTGATCGTCTGAATCCTTCTTCTCTCAACTCGTCAAAGTCATTCTCTGTCCAGCTTTGTTCCATTGCTGGTGAGAAGCTGCTTTCCTTTGGAGGGGGGGAGGTGCTCTGATTTTTAAAATTTTCAGGTTTTCTGCACTGCTTTTCCCCCATCTTTGTGGTTTTATCTACCTTTGGTCTTTGATGATGGTGACGTACAGATGGAGTTTTGGTGTGGATGTCCTTTCTGTTTGTTAGTTTTCCTTCTAACAGTCAGGACCCTCAGCTGCAGGTCTGTAGGGAGTTTGCTGGAGGTCTACTCCAGATCCTGTTTGCCTGGGTATCAGCAGTGGAGGCTGCAAAGGAGTGAATATTGCTGAACAGCGAATGTTGTTGTCTGATCATTCCTCTGGAAGCTTCATCTCAGAGGGGTACCCAGCTGTGTGAGATGTGAGGTGTCAGTCTGCCCCTAGTGGGGGATGTCTCCCAGTTAGGCTACTGGGGGGTCAGGGACCCACTTGAGCAGGCCGTCTGTCCTTTCTCAGATCTCAGACTCCGTGCTGGGAGAACCACTATTCTCTTCAACGCTGTCAGACAGGGACATTTAAATCTACAGAGGTTTCTGCTGCCTTTTGTTTGGCTACGCCCTGTCCCCAGAGGTGGAGTCTACAGAGGCAGGCAGGCCTCCTTGAGCTGTGGTGGGCTCCACCCAGTTCGAGCTTCTTGGCTGCTTTGTTTACCTATGTAAGCCTCAGCAATGGTGGGTGCCACTCCCCCAGCCTCACTGCCACCTTGCAGTTAGATCTGAGACTGCTGTGCTAGCAATGAGGGAGGCTCTCTGGTCATGGGACCTTCCGAACCAGGTGCAGGATATAATCATCTGGTGCGCCATTTGCTAAGACCCTTGGTAAAGCACAGTATTAGAGTGGCAGTGACCCAATTTTCCAGGTGTTGTGTGTCATGGTTTCCCTTGGCTAGGAAAGGGAATTCCCTTCCCCCTTGTGCTTCCCGGGTGAGGCAATGCCTCGCCCTGCTTCGGCTCTCGCTTGTTGGGCTGCACCCACTGTCCTGCACCCACTGTCCAGCACGCCCCAGTGAGATGAACCCGGTACCTCAGTTGGAAATGCAGAAATCCCCCATCTTCTGTGTCGCTCATGCTGGGAGCTGGAGGCTGGAGCTGTTCCTATTCAGCCTTCTTGGAACTGCCCCTCCAAGGCCAGTGTTTTTCTAATGCCAAAAACAGACAAAGATAGAAAAAGAAAATTATATATCATTATCCCTTATGAATATATGTGTAAGTCTTCATCAAAATACTACAAACCAAATCCAGCACCTATAAAATGGATTGTGCACTGTTACAAAGAGGGACCTCCCAGGGATGCAGATTGGTTTAACATCTGTAGGTCAATTAATATAATATACCATAGTAATTAAATAAAGAGCAAAAACCATATGACTCTCAATTGATAGAGAAAAGGACTCTGACAAAAGTTAACACCTTTTCATGATAAGACACAAAAACAAAACAAACTAAAAACCCTAGGAATAGAAAGGAATGAACTTATCCAGAGAAAGGGTATCTATGAACTATTCACAATTAGCGTTATACTCAATGGTAAGAGACTGACTGCTTTCATCCTGAGACCGGGAATGTGACAAGGAAGGCAAGTTTTATTATTTCTATTTGACATTGTGCTGTATATTCTATCTGACACAATTAGGCAAGAAATATAAATGAAAACCATCCAAATTAGAAAGGAAGAAGTGAAACAATTTTTATTTGCAACTGATATTATCTTATATGTAGAAAATACAAAGAAACACACTAAAAATGCTATTATGCCATTACTTTTAACAGCAAACTGCAGTTACTTTTGCACCAACCTAGAACAAATAAAAAATGTAGCAGATTTGTGACACACTAGATTAGTATACAGAAAAATATTGCATTTCTATATAATAGCAATGCATATTCCAAAAATTAAATTATGAAACTATTTATAATAATATCAATAATAAGAGTAACATTCCTAGGAATAAATTCAACAAGAGATGTATAAGGCACATGCAATGAAAACTAAAGAATATCACTGAAAAAAATTAGAAACCTATAAATAATGGAAAAGTATAACATATTTATATATCAGAATATTAATACACTTGACCTTTGAATAACATAGGTTTGAACTATGTGGGTTTACTTATATGCTGATTTTATCAATAAATGTATTTTAAAATATTTGGAGATTTGCAATAGTTTGAGAAAACTCCAGATTAAACCATATAGCTTAGAAATATCAAAA
>NW_012099677.1:284221-291287 GCF_000951045.1 Mandrillus leucophaeus
ATATCATTATCCCTTATGAATATATGTGTAAGTCTTCATCAAAATACTACAAACCAAATCCAGCACCTATAAAATGGATTGTGCACTGTTACAAAGAGGGACCTCCCAGGGATGCAGATTGGTTTAACATCTGTAGGTCAATTAATATAATATACCATAGTAATTAAATAAAGAGCAAAAACCATATGACTCTCAATTGATAGAGAAAAGGACTCTGACAAAAGTTAACACCTTTTCATGATAAGACACAAAAACAAAACAAACTAAAAACCCTAGGAATAGAAAGGAATGAACTTATCCAGAGAAAGGGTATCTATGAACTATTCACAATTAGCGTTATACTCAATGGTAAGAGACTGACTGCTTTCATCCTGAGACCGGGAATATGACAAGGAAGGCAAGTTTTATTATTTCTATTTGACATTGTGCTGTATATTCTATCTGACACAATTAGGCAAGAAATATAAATGAAAACCATCCAAATTAGAAAGGAAGAAGTGAAACAATTTTTATTTGCAACTGATATTATCTTATATGTAGAAAATACAAAGAAACACACTAAAAATGCTATTATGCCATTACTTTTAACAGCAAACTGCAGTTACTTTTGCACCAACCTAGAACAAATAAAAAATGTAGCAGATTTGTGACACACTAGATTAGTATACAGAAAAATATTGCATTTCTATATAATAGCAATGCATATTCCAAAAATTAAATTATGAAACTATTTATAATAATATCAATAATAAGAGTAACATTCCTAGGAATAAATTCAACAAGAGATGTATAAGGCACATGCAATGAAAACTAAAGAATATCACTGAAAAAAATTAGAAACCTATAAATAATGGAAAAGTATAACATATTTATATATCAGAATATTAATACACTTGACCTTTGAATAACATAGGTTTGAACTATGTGGGTTTACTTATATGCTGATTTTATCAATAAATGTATTTTAAAATATTTGGAGATTTGCAACAGTTTGAGAAAACTCCAGATTAAACCATATAGCTTAGAAATATCAAAAAAATTAGGCATGTCATCAATGCATAAAATGTGTGTAGCTACTAGTCTACTTTATAATTTACTACCATAAAATATACTCAAATTTATTATAAAAGGTAAATTTATCAACATTTACTCACATAAACACAGACCATGATACCATTCTCAATTGAGAGAAATGTAAACAAACATAAAATCCTAAGTGCATAAAATTAATGGCAGTACACACTATCCTATTGTAATAATTTTATAGCCATCTCCTTGTTGCTATTGCAGTGAACTCAAATGTTGAAGGTATCCATTTTACATGTTGTGTAATGTTAATCATCTCTGCATGAGCAATTTGTCTCTCAAGAAAATTGCATATTCCAGTGAAAAGTGATCTCTCACTGTTCTGGTGTATTTCTCATTGTGTTAAATGCAATATCATAAACCTTGAATAACACCATGAGACCTATATGAACTGCCACTAGTGATCCTGGAAGTCCTCTCAGAAAGCAAAGAAAAGCCATGATATTACAAAAAAAAAAATAATAATAACTTGATATATACTGTGATTGAGTCCTGTAGCTGCAGTTGCGTGCCATTTCACATAGACTACTCATCTTCTAAATAGATGACATAAACTTATGGATGGATACATGTCGTAAATTACTACAAATGTATTTTCTGTTCCTTATGCTTTTGTTAGTAACATTTTCTTTTCTTTAGCTTATTTTTTATCAGAATATAGAATATAACCCATACAACATACAAAGTATGAGTTAATCAACTGTCTATGTTATCGGTAAGGCTTCCAGTCAACAGTAGGCTATTAGTGGTTAAGTCTTTGGGGACTCCAAAGTTATATGCAGATTTTTGACTACACAAGAGGTCAGTTTCCCTAACTCCCATGTTGTTCAAGGGCCAATTCTATTGCTAAGATGACAAATTCAATCCAATCTCTATCAAAATCCCTAGTATCATTTTTCCAGAAATTTACAAGCAAATCATAAAATTTTTGGATTGAAATATAAATAGCCAAAACAATCAGGAAAATGAAAAACAAATTTAAAGAACTCAAACTGTTCATTTCAAAATATACTACAAAGCTACAATATTCAAGATGGTTTAGTATTAGCATAAAGATAAAAACAAAGACTAATGGAATAGAATTGAGATTCCAGAAATAAATCCATAAATCTGTGGCCAACTGATTTTTTTATAGTAATACCAAGATCATTCAATAGGGAAAGAATAGTGTTTTCAACAAATGATACTGGGAAAACTGATTAGTCACATGTCAAGCAATGAAGTTGGAGCAGTACCTCACACCATACACAAAAACGAATTCAAAATGGATCATAGATCTTAATATATGAGTTAAAACTATATGATTCTTGTAGGAAAACATAGGAGTAAATCTAGATTAGGCAGTGCTGTTTTAGATATGACACCAAAATCACAGGCAACAAAATAAAAAGGATTAGACTACTAAATTTTTTTAAACAGTTTATGCTATAAATGACAGTCATCAAGAAAATGAAAACACAACCCAAAGAATAGAAGAAAATATTAGCAAATCTTGTATCTGATAAGGGTCTTATAGCCAGAACATGTAAATAACTCATATCTCAGTAAGAAAAAAAAAAAGCTAAAACTGGATATATAATCTGCATAGACATTTATCCAGGTAAGTATACAAATGGTCGATAAACATATGAAAAGGTGTTCAATATCATTTTCCATCAGTCGACTTCAAATCATAACAACTTCACATCCAACTAGGATTACTACAATCCAAAAACCAACAATTACAAGTGTTGACCAGGATGTGGAAAAATGATCCCACATGCATTACAGGTGGGATTGTTAAATGTTGCAGCCACTTTGGAAAACAACTGGATGGTTCTTCAAAATGTTAAACTTAGAATTCCCGTATAATCCAGCAATTCTAACTCTAAACATAAGAGATAAAAACATTCAACTCACACAAAAAGCTGTACACAAAATTTCCTAACAACATTATTGTAATAGCCACAATGTGGACACAACTCAAGTGTCCACTGTTAAATAAATAGACAAACTAAATCCACATAATTGAATATTTTTAGCAATAAATAAATAAAGTTCCAACACGTGCATGAACCTAAAAGACAGTAGGCTAAAGGAAAAGCCACATGTTGTATGACCATATTTAAATAAAATGTGCAGACTAGGTAGAGCTAAGCAAATGTATAGAGATGGAAGTAGATTAATGGATGTTTAAGTGTAGGGGTCCAATGGGTAGTAACTAAGTATTAAGTATGGGATTTTTTTACAGAGGACTTAAACATTCTAAACTTAGATTTTGACAATGATTGTATAACCCTGTGAACATACTTAAAAAATTGATTGTACACTTTTAATGAATTAATTTTATGGTATGTAAACTATATATCCATACATATGTTTAAAATATTCAAACCAATAGTCTGAGACTTTCTTGAGGGTATATATCATATAATGATGAGTTAGCAGCCATGACAATTTAAATTTATCAGCAGAGCTCTTAAGACAGTCTTTAGTTTGGACAGAGCCTACTGTCTTACTAGAATCATGTACAAACATGAGACACGTTGAGTTTAATATAGAGCATTTCTGTTTCTGGTATAAAAAACTTCTTTTAGAATATGTGGTACCTTTACTATTTTCTAAAACCACTAAGTGGGTATTAAGGAAAACGTAATGGGTATTAAGAAATTTGGAATCCCCGTTTCGTTTTCTAACAGATCCATATCAGTTTCAGTTGAGCATTTCAGAAAAGCGGATAGGAATACTAACTGGAATTGGGTAAAAAGTAACCTAAGTAATCTGCTCAGTCCCCAATTCTCTATCTAATTGAACAGATTGACAATATTTAAATGAGATGCTAAACAATTTGCTGTTGTTCCTTAAAAGATTAAAGTTAAGTTAAAATTTAAAACTTAAGTTACAAAAATAACTTCTTAATTTACTCCTACTGCTGAATTAATATTTAACCTTAGGAAACTAGAGGCGTATCTTTTTTATAATGGTTAGAACTGTCTGTATGGTGTGCAAGAAAATAATAAACAATACTATAGTTAATTTTTAAGCAGCCCAAACCTTGAATAATCTAGATACATCCAGGAAAAAAAAAATGTTTCAGTTGGAAATGAATTTGTATTTAGAATGTAAATTCCATAGAGCCAATGATTTTCGTTTCATTTGCTTCTATGTCCCCTAGAAAAGTACCTATCACATAATGTATGCTCAGTAAGCCCCTCTTGATGGATTAATTTGTCCTTATCAAACATAAGCATATGTATTTATTTCATGAAATTATATAGAGATGGAAAACTTCTTTAAAGAACAAACATCTCTAGTTTGCACATGTAAGCACAGCATACAAGGGACTTATGTTATGTGACATTTAAATAAAAGATTTACTTGGAAAGCCAAGATTTCATCTGATGCAATAATGAAAAATCTGATAGCTCCGTTATGGCTCATTTAAAGAAAGTCAAAATCCTAAAATATAAGAGTGCAGTTGTCATTAAGATGTTAGTTTTATGACTATTTGAAAGGCTACAGAAATATCTGTTAAGTATTAAAAGGGCAAAGATGTAGATAAAAATAGAATTGTGCAGCCACATTTCACTGTACTGAGTGTACATTAAGTCTTGTACCTCTATAGATGATTTTATGAACTGTATAGCACTCTAGAAACATTTGTATTCAGACAATTGGATATGCTGAAAAAATTAGGGTTTGGTTTTGAGCTGTAGTTATAATAAAGATTAGGGGTGTGTGTTAATGTAACAGTTTTTACTTAACAATGATATGTTAAATGAATCTTTTTAAGTACAAACTTGAGTTTGGAGAATGTAGCCCTAATACAGTTGCATAAATATGGCAAAGACGTGTCTTTGAACACATTTAAAGATTCTCCACACAGGATAAAATTCATTTAAAACATGACCAAATTCTCTTTAGATGTCTCTATGAAAGAAAAATGTGATTAACATACACAATAATGCGGAAACATAGTAAAGAATTGTTTATAGCAGAATGAACGGTACATGAATTATGTATGTGTTGATATTCTTAAAATTCATGTTGAATCATTTTTATCAACATATTCTCATTTCTTTGTTATTTCTGTAAAACATGGATCATTCTGTAAAGTATATGATTTTAACATAGACCATGTTATTTTGAAACATCTGGGGCATATATCGATTAAGCACAGAATATATCTTATCAACAGATTTGAAAGGACCCACATTTTCATACTTAGTATGAATGGATTTTATTATCCAACTATGTGTACATTCTTCAAATTCAAGTGTTTTCTTCAATAGAGCAATGCCAGGTGAGATTTTTGGGTCTTATAGCAGACAAGAGCAATTGTTTTTAATACTTCTGGTAGATATTTCTCTTTTAAATTTGTTTTAGTTCATATATATACACACACACACATATATATATAGAAAGAGAGAGAGAGAGAAAGAGGGAGAGAGAGACACCTTTACTGTTTCATTTTGTAATGTTATACAAATTATGAGATTAAGTGTATTGTAAGGTTGGTATCTTAGCCTAGAATCATCATTTTTCCTAATTGCCAAATCCAATGAATTATTTCACTTTTTCTCAAACTCAAAATTACTCCCATCTATAGCCTTTGTTGTCATGATTGTTTCCAGATTTCTATAATTCTTTATGTAGTCTTCCAATCCTCAAACTGCAGTCAGACTTTAAATTTACATGTAAAGTCAGCTTTAAAGGTAAATGTTAATCATACCACAGCCTACTTCCCACTCACCCCAAGCCCATCCCTCAATTCAAACCCTTCAATTGAGCTACATTGTTTTTACCTAAAGATCCGAATTTTCAACAGGGTCAATAAGTTCCTGAATATTTTTTTTCTGTATCACCCCTTCAAAATGAATTACTTTCCATTTATCAAATTTGTTATGCTCTTGGAGTTTCTCACATGTTATTCCTTATGCCAGGAAAGTCCCCATCAGTGCCCTTCTCTCCTGTCCCTGCCCCAACTTCTCATACATCTTAAACGCTAGAGAAATGCTTCCTTTCTGGGGAGGGTTTCCTGCTGATTCTGGTTATACATTCCCATAGAATTCTAGACTTTACCTTGCGTATACCTAGGCACATAATTGTCATATGATACATACTTGCTGATTAACTGATTTATAAATTTTTTTCCTTCTTTTTTTTTAAATTTTGTATTCTTCTAGAAATTATTTACCCTTCCTCCTTATTTTTTCTTCAAATATACGTGTTCCTCAAGTTTGTCTCCTGTGCTATCCTCCTCCCTTAGCAATTTCATGACTTGAAATAGTACCCCTGTATAGAAAATTACTACATATATATTTTCATCTTAGATTTCTCTCTCAAGGTCTACCCATACATGACTGCTAGGTTTCTTCACTTGGAAGGCATCTGAAATTGAATATACTCCAATTTTTTCTCCAACATTTTTGTTCCTATATTCCGTAATTGTATTAATGGTACACTACCTTTCCAATCACCTGTGATTAGAATTTATTTTGATTACTGCTTCACACTACTCTCTTCATATTCCCTCCAACTTAATATAATAAATTACCATGTCTTATTGAGGGTACTTCCTCAGTCTCACCTTATCTCCTTTTCTTTCTTCTGTGGTCATCATTCTGCTTCATGTTCCCATTATCATTTATTGAGTTTACACCAAGCAACTTCTAGTGGGCTCTGCCATCTTTAGCTTTTTCCTGCTTCACTGCATCTGTCCCATATGTTTTCCCTTTTTGGAACTTGTGTCTGTCACTGTCTTTTTCCATGCCCAGCTTCAAGCTCCCTATTCAGTGCTCAGTGCTCAACACACAAAAAAACTTTCTAACTTTTCTATATGGAAATAAATTTTTTCTTCCTTTGAATTCTCATAGCACTTAATCTGTACTTCTTCTATGGCACTATTAGTTTTTTGTTTAAACTACAATTTAATTGTTTATGTACAGCCCCTTTCCCCTCAGTGGAGTTCTAAGTTTTCTGAAAGAGGTATTTACGTTTG
>NW_012099677.1:294392-296151 GCF_000951045.1 Mandrillus leucophaeus
CTTTAAAGAACAAACATCTCTAGTTTGCACATGTAAGCACAGCATACAAGGGACTTATGTTATGTGACATTTAAATAAAAGATTTACTTGGAAAGCCAAGATTTCATCTGATGCAATAATGAAAAATCTGATAGCTCCGTTATGGCTCATTTAAAGAAAGTCAAAATCCTAAAATATAAGAGTGCAGTTGTCATTAAGATGTTAGTTTTATGACTATTTGAAAGGCTACAGAAATATCTGTTAAGTATTAAAAGGGCAAAGATTTAGATAAAAATAGAATTGTGCAGCCACATTTCACTGTACTGAGTGTACATTAAGTCTTGTACCTCTACAGATGATTTTATGAACTGTATAGCACTCTAGAAACATTTGTATTCAGACAATTGGATATGCTGAAAAAATTAGGGTTTGGTTTTGAGCTGTAGTTATAATAAAGATTAGGGGTGTGTGTTAATGTAACAGTTTTTACTTAACAATGATATGTTAAATGAATCTTTTTAAGTACAAACTTGAGTTTGGAGAATGTAGCCCTAATACAGTTGCATAAATATGGCAAAGATGTGTCTTTGAACACATTTAAAGATTCTCCACACAGGATGAAATTCATTTAAAACATGACCAAATTCTCTTTAGATGTCTCTATGAAAGAAAAATGTGATTAACATACACAATAATGCGGAAACATAGTAAAGAATTGTTTATAGCAGAATGAACGGTACATGAATTATGTATGTGTTGATATTCTTAAAATTCATGTTGAATCATTTTTATCAACATATTCTCATTTCTTTGTTATTTCTGTAAAACATGGATCATTCTGTAAAGTATATGATTTTAACATAGACCATGTTATTTTGAAACATCTGGGGCATATATCGATTAAGCACAGAATATATCTAATCAACAGATTTGAAAGGACCCACATTTTCATACTTAGTATGAATGGATTTTATTATCCAACTATGTGTACATTCTTCAAATTCAAGTGTTTTCTTCAATAGAGCAATGCCAGGTGAGATTTTTGGGTCTTATAGCAGACAAGAGCAATTGTTTTTAATACTTCTGGTAGATATTTCTCTTTTAAATTTGTTTTAGTTCATATATATACACACACACACATATATATATAGAAAGAGAGAGAGAGAGAAAGAGGGAGAGAGAGACACCTTTACTGTTTCATTTTGTAATGTTATACAAATTATGAGATTAAGTGTATTGTAAGGTTGGTATCTTAGCCTAGAATCATCATTTTTCCTAATTGCCAAATCCAATGAATTATTTCACTTTTTCTCAAACTCAAAATTACTCCCATCTATAGCCTTTGTTGTCATGATTGTTTCCAGATTTCTATAATTCTTTATGTAGTCTTCCAATCCTCAAACTGCAGTCAGACTTTAAATTTACATGTAAAGTCAGCTTTAAAGGTAAATGTTAATCATACCACAGCCTACTTCCCACTCACCCCAAGCCCATCCCTCAATTCAAACCCTTCAATTGAGCTACATTGTTTTTACCTAAAGATCCGAATTTTCAACAGGGTCAATAAGTTCCTGAATATTTTTTTTCTGTATCACCCCTTCAAAATGAATTACTTTCCATTTATCAAATTTGTTATGCTCTTGGAGTTTCTCACATGTTATTCCTTATGCCAGGAAAGTCCCCATCAGTGCCCTTCTCTCCTGTCCCTGCCCCAACTTCTCATACATCTTAAACGCTAGAGAAATGCTTCCTTTCTGGGGAGGGTTTCCTGCTGATTCTG
>NW_012099677.1:301456-306448 GCF_000951045.1 Mandrillus leucophaeus
AAGACTGGCAGGTCAGGAATTGCTCACAGGTGATGCCAGTGAGAAACACTGGCCTTGCATCACATAGCAGATACAGTTTCAGTGCCCACACAAAGTGAAATAAGAGTAGGTGGTTTGCCTATCTTCTTAGAGAAAGCACAGAGTTGATGGAATTAGTTTATAAACATGTGACCAGAAAAATGCCATGTGTAAAAAAAGAAACGGTTTTTTTAATGTGAGTATTAATGAAATAATATCATGAAGAATTTTCAAATGTATATGCTGAATATTATTGATGTGACTTAATTTTAAACTGTTCTTGGCTAAACTATCTGAAAAAATATCTCTAAAATATTTTTCTTAAAATGGCCTGACACTTATGATAAGCACTTGTTTTGCCACCAATTACGTTTTGTTGCTTTTCAAATTCATTGAAATACATTATTTTGGTTTATTTTACTTGTAACACAATTTAAATATTTGCTTTTAGAAAAAAAGTCAAAAATGATTAAAACTGCCCAAAAGACTTTTTTTAATAGACATGTTATTATAAAACAACTGTTTAATGACAAGCATAAATGAATTTGACTTATACAAATTTAATTGTCTTAACACACATGTGAATAAAATACCTGGAAATTATTTGAAGATACTTAATCCACTGAAAACACAGCTGTATTCACTCTGTTAAGCCTTAAGAATCTTAGACATTCCTAAGTTACTAAATTATTGTTAAATATTAAAGACACTGGTGTGTAGTGTTTGATTTGTTTTCTGTCTTCAAAAGAGGTTTACTTTTAAGAAGAGGTTAGAACCAATTGCTGACTGTGAACTGATAATTCACCTGTCATGATTATGTCAATTGATTTTGTTTGAAGGGGAACTGAGCATAGGTTGAAAGTAGATGGAAAAAATCTTATTAGAACAACTTTTGTGTTGACTAGTTTCAGTTTATCTTAAAATAAATTTCCAAGAACTAAGAACAGCATCAGAAATATGTAACCAGTTTTGTGATTACTTCTAATGCTTTATCTGACATAGAAATGGTATCTGATCTTTCATGGTTTTCCATGAAAGCCTTCTGAGCCTTTCCAGAGTGTTGTCTCCAAAAGCTCCAGAAATTGTGGAAGGGATAGAATCACATAAATAGACTTAAACTGTGACAAGTAAATACTTTTGAGCAAGGACAAATGGTAGATTGTACTTTTATAAATTTTACAACACACACATTAAAAGAAAGGTTGCTTACTTAAAATACTTTTTTATTGTTAATGTTGCTCATAAAAGCTAACTTTCACTTTGTGAAACTCAGTTTCTGATTATACAACATCTTCATTCTACTGGCTCTTCATGTTCTATTTTAATAGAGTGTGTAAAAGAATTTAAGGGCATGATTCTTTTGCAGCTTCACAGTTTGGTTTCAATTTGATTATTGCTTAGAAATAAAATGACTATTGAAATAGAAGTGTTGGGAAATGTGTCACAAGAATCAAGGCAGAGAATAGAAAATTCTGAAAGTAGGTACCACATATTCTGTCAATAACCTGTCCTTAGCCAGGATTGTGTGAAATTTTCTCTTTTCATAGTCTTAAGCATTCTTGGTGGAGATACCACTTTGGATGATTTGATATTTTTGAGTTTGATGTTTTTCTGTCATCAATAAATACAACTCAATCATGATGTATTTTGTACATACAACAGGCCTTGGCTATGCTACTATTTTGCCAAGTGGGTTTTTTCATGTTATTATTATTTTTTTTCTTTAGTGAGTGGCTTTGGTCTGTATATTTCCTTTTCTGATTTGGTTTTGGTATGAAGGTTATATTCTCCTGTTGAGTTATTGGATATTTCTCCATTTTTTTTCTCTGGCGCATAGATTGGAATGATATATTTCCTATAAGACTAAAGAGGTCCCTTTGTGCAACTAATGGGACTGGTATTTCTTTGTAGTACATTTCATTATGATTTTATGCTGATTTTATTTTTTAATACATTTTATTGTATATATTTAAGGTATACAACATGATGTAATGGGATACATATAGAGAGCAAAATGTTTACTGTAGTGAAGCAAACTGACATATCCATCATCTCACAGTTACCCATTTTTTTTTTTTTAGTTTTTTGGCAAGTGCAGCCAAAATCTACTTATTTAGGATGAAATCCAAATACAGAACAATTTTATTACCTATAGTCTACATGGTGTACACCAGGGGTCCCCAGTCCCTGGGCTGCAGACCTGTACTGGTCTGTGACCTCTTAGGAACCAGGCCACATAGCAGGAGGTGAGCAGCTAGCAAGCCAGCATTAACGCCTGAGTTCCACCTCCTGTCAGATCAACCCTGGCATTAGATTCTCACAGAAGTGGAACCCTATTGTGAACTGCGCATGCAAGGGATCTAGCCTGTGTGTTCCTTATGAGAATCTAATGCAAGATCATCTGGGGTGGACAGTTCCATTTCAAAACACCCCCACCCTCCTCCACCCCCACCAGTGGAAAAATTGTCTTCCATGCAACTGGTCCCTGGTGCCAAAAAGGTTGAGGACTGCCAGTGTATACTCTGTCTCTAGACTTGTTCATCCTACATATCTCCTACATTTTATCCTCTGACTTACATCTCCTTATTTCCACCCCAACCATGGTAAACGGTTTCATTTTCTCAGTATTTTTTTTCAGATTCCATATATAAATGAGATCATCCATATTTTTCTTTATGTGTCTGGCTTATTTCACTTAGCATATTGTCCTCCAAGCTCATCCACATTGTGGCAAAAATGGCAAGGTCTCATTGTTTTTCAGGCTGAATAATATTCCACTATATTGTTTCTTTTTCCATTTGTCTGTCAGTGGACGCTTAGATTGTTTCCATATCTTTAGTATCATGAATAATGCTACAATAAACATTAAAGTACAGGTATCCTCACAAGGTGACTTTTATTTCCTTTGGTTATATGCCCAGGAGAGGGATTGTTGGGTCATAGAGTAGTTCTATTTTTAATTTATTTAGAAACCTTCATAGAATTTTCTGTAATGGATATACCAATCTACATTCCCATGGGCAGTCTACCCTTTTCTTCTCACTCATGTCAAAATTTGATATCTTTTGACTTTTTTGAAACAGCCATCCTGATAAGTGTGAAGTGGTATCTCATAGTGGTTTTGATTTGCATTTTCTTGATTAATGATGTTGAGCATCTTTTCATATACCTGTTGTTTATTTTTATGATTTCTTTTATTAAGTGTCTATTCAGATCTTTTGCCCATTTTTAAATGTTTTTCTTCCATTGAATTGTCTTAATTCATTATAAATTTTGAATAATAACCCCTTAGTAGATGTGTGCTTTGCAAATATTTTTTTTTTCCCAATCCCAGAGGCTGTTGTTTCAGTTTGGTGATTGTTTCCTTTACTGTGAAGGGGCTTTTTAGTTTAATGTAGTCCCGTTTATTTGTTTTTGCTTTTGTGGCTTGACCTTTTGGTATGACATCCAAAAATTCTTTACCAAGGCCAACCTTCAGAGGTTTTGAACCTATGTTTTCTCAAAAATAAATCTAAACATATACAGTGGACTGATTTTTTTTTTTACAAGGGCACCAATAGAACACAATGAGGAAAGGACAATCTTTGCAATAAATTGTGCTAAAAAAAAGCTGGATTTCTATATGCAAAAGAATGAAATTGGACCTTTATCATATATCATATGCAAAAATTAACCCAAAATGGATGAGACCTAAATGTAATAACAGAAACTCTGATGTTATTTCAAAAATATTTTTACATGAGTTTTTATTCTTTCATTTTGTTTTTCACATTCTCAATTGAAATGCTATTTGCATACAATGAAATAATAGTTCCTAAGAGTGCAGCTTGATAAATTTTAATAAAAGTATACCTCTACCTCCAACAAATATAGAGCAATTCTGTCACCCCAGATGTTTCCTTCATGCCACTTTCCAGCCAGTTCAACACCAGGCTCTGTTCCCAGCATACAACCACTCTTATGAACTCTAACACCATATATTATTTTTGCTGCTAGAATTTTGTAATAGTGGAATCTAACATGATGTATTCTTTTATATCTGGCTTCTCAAATGTCTGTTAGATACACCCAGGTTGTTATGTCAATCAGTGGCTAGTTCCTTTCTGTTTATGTATAAACTTGTTTATCCGTTCTTCTAGGACGAGCACTTGTTTACATTTGGCTTAATGGTGATTGTGAATAAAATGTCATGAACATTCACGTGCAAGTTGCTTTTATGAACATATGTTTTTAATTCCCTTGGATAAATACTTAGCAGTTGAATTACTGGATCATAGTGGAACTGTATGTTTAACTTTATAAATAACTGCCAAATCTTAAAATGATACTGCTGTATCATTTTAAACTGCCAACAGCAATTGCACTAGTAATTCCACATCTTCTTCAGCATATACCATGAGTTTTCTTTTAGTTTTAGCCATTCCGAGGTATGTGTATACGTGTGTGTGTGATTTACCATTGATTTGATGGAGTTCTTTATAGATTATAGGTATTAATCATTTTTCAGAAGTAAGGAGTGTTTTCTCTCAGCCTGTGGCTTATCTATTCAATATTTAAATGTGTTTGCATCAGAAGGAATTTTTTTTTCTCATCTTTTTTCTTTTTTTTTTTTTTTACTTTAAGTTCTGGGATACATGTGCAGAATCTGCAGGTTTGTTACCTAGGTATACGTATACACATGCCATGGTGGTTTGCTGCACCCATCAACCCATCATCTCCATTAAGCATTTCTCCTAATGATATTCCTCCCCTTACCCCCACAGGCCCTGGTATGTGATGGTCCCCTCCCTGTGTCCATGTGTTCTCATTGTTCAACTCCCACTTATGAGTGAGAGCATGCAGTGTTTGGTTTTCTGTTCCTATGTTAGTTTGCTGAGAATGATGGTTTCCAGCTTCAACCATGTCCCTGCAAAGGACATGAACTCATCCTTTTTTATGGCTGTATAGCATTCCATGGTGTATATGTGCTGCCAT
>NW_012099677.1:306837-312482 GCF_000951045.1 Mandrillus leucophaeus
ACTATCATCAGAGTGAACAGGCAACCTACAGAACGAGAGAACATTTTTGCAATCTACCTGTCTGACAAAGTTCTAATATCCAGAATCTACAAGGAATATAAAAGACAAATTTACAAGAAAAAAGAAATATCATCAAAAAATGGGTGAAGTATATGAGCAGACACTTCTTAAAAGATGACATTTATGTGACCAACAAACATATGAAAAAAAGCTCATCATCATTAGTCATTAGGGATTTTTTTTTTTTTTTTTAGTGTTCTTTGCTTCTTCGTTAAGTAATCTCTTCCTAGCCTAGGTTCACAAAGGTTTTTCTAATGCTTTCTTCTTAGAATCTTTATAATTTTAGTTGTCACATATAGTTCTATGATCAATCTCAAATAAGATTTGCCTAAGTGTGAAAGAGGTTGTGAAAGGTTGTGTTTTTGTTTTCCTTCTTTTTCATACAGATATTTAATTGTTTCAGTACCATTTGTTGAAAACACTTTACTTTTCAAATTTGGTTGCTTTGGCACTTTTGCTGAAAATAAATCAACCACCTATGTATAGTCTTTTTGGGCATTATACTATCCCATGTCTATTTACCTATACATACAACAATCCATACGCCAGGACAAAATTGAATAAATGTGGTAAGAACAGATATCTGTCTTTTTATCCTGGACTTGGGAAAAAAATTCTGAGTTTTATATCATTAACTGTGGTGTATTTCTTACTGAGGGATTATGGTGAAAGAAAGAAAGGAAGAAAGGAAAGAAAGAAAGAAAAGAAAGAAAGAAAAAGAGAGAGAGAGAGAGAGAGAGGGAGGGAGGGAAAAATCTGATATAAAAAGCAATTTTACTTAGTCATGCTTATCATTGTTCTTTGTGTTCCCAAGATAGTTTTTGGTGCATTCTATGTTCTTTGTATTTTTTAATTTATTCAACGAATTATAGCACAAATTATTACCTTGGTCATTCAGTTTGGTAATGTTCCTTTAGTAGCTAACATAAATGCTTTCATAACTGCTCTTAGTTCACTTGCTCTTATTCATGTTTCAAGATGATTAAGCAAATTGTGTGGAACCCCAGAATTTTTCATTTAGACAAAGTGTTTTGTATATATGCTTTATAAGTACTGTTTTTAAACTTTTATATGCTCACATATTTTATTTACTAATCCTAAAACAACTCTTTAATAGAGACAATGTAAGATTGAAGAATAATTGAGTCCCTTTATTCCTGATTATGAAAGTTGTAATAGAAAGTTATGGACACCAGACAATGCCTAACAAACTTGAATATAAAATTTTATTTTAGATATCAATTTAAATATCAATTTTAAAATATCGATTGCAAACTTTTACAATTTTGCAGGTTTATAGACTTATGTTAAAATCATCTCTTATTTCAATAATATAATTTGAGAGAAGAAGCCTTTAGAAATTCTGTAAACCAGCATGATTCTCCTTAATTTCTTTCCTTAATAAATGATTCATTAGATTATATATGTAAATGATATTTTCAACATACTTTTGACTTAGGCATTGTTTTAGGAAGAGATATAGCTTTTAAAATGAGTGTTAGATTAGATATCTGAAATGGTTTGGGGGGGGTGTGTGTGTGTGTGTGTGTTTATGGCATGACTCTCTTCTCAGTGGTAAAGTTTGAAAAACCTATAACCCATCAATTATTCTTGCTGCAAATAATCACTTTATCGTACCTTAAAACAGACATTCTATTGATTTTGTTTCCTAGTTCAATTTTGTGGGGAAATTGCTTGGACCAAGAGGAAACTCCTTGAAGAGGCTACAGGAAGAAACAGGTGCTAAAATGTCTATCCTGGGCAAAGGATCAATGAGAGATAAAGCCAAGGTACTGAACTTTGAATCTGATATTTAACACATTCAGGAGGTTACCTACAACACTGATGGCCAAATTTACAAGCATGCCTGAACTGCTCTTTCACCATTTCCTGTGATTTCCGTCTCCTGGGATCACCCTGTGCCACTTTCTGCTATCTCTGCTGTCTTCCTAAAAATCAATTATTGGCCTCCCTGCTTTTTCTTTTCAGAAGTATATTCTGTATTTTCATTTTCTTTAGTCCTTTGTGTAGGTTGCTATCAAATCGTTTCACTTTTTCTGTGTCCTCTGTAGGATGTTTCTATATGTCTGTGTTCATTTTCTTTAATTCCCCGGCTGGTTCCTTTTTCTTTCTTCAATCATATCACCTAATCACATCCATTGTATCATTCTCTCATTTAATCTCTCTGCTCTATTTCACTTGGATCATCTTACCTGAAGCAATTTCAAATACTTATCTGCAAATCTAAAAGAATCCTGCTTATTTCTTGAAATGTTTCAATGATATTAAACAACTCACCTGACCCCCAAAAGAACAATAAGCTAAGAGATATATCAAATTTGATGTTTGAAATGATTTATTTCACATCTGAACTACATTATTTCTTATTTTATAAAGTGTTAGCAATTTTCTCGGTGTTAGAATTCAGTGTTTGGGAGAAATGACAATTTGTAGAGATTTATTCCAAAAGGATCTTTGAGAATTCACTGGGAAAGGCTGGATGTGTTTGGTAATATCATTTGACCAGGCCACACTCTTATGACTTGGTAATGTTATTACAGAGAATGAAATGTTCAAATATTTATTTTTGACTACAAGAATCCTTAGAAAATTGCTCAGGAGTCCTGTATCTGCGTTAATGAGACATATTAAATGAGGAAATTTATAGGGTGAAATGTCACTGAACTGGTGAATATATCATACATAAAGTATCTTTACTGTAATAAGTCTACATTGGGAGTCTGGGCAAAACTCTATTTAGGCGCTTTCTCAGAATGGTTCAATAGTCAACTATAGAAAGTCACAGAAGGAATGATTTTTACTAGCCCTTTCTTTGGGATAACTTTTGATTACTCTATACTGTGTACAATTTCAGCAACAACTACATTCTTGCCAACCCTCCTGCCTCTAGATATCTCTGACGACACTTAAATATTGTAAGTATTTAAGAGGTGAGCGCACCAGCATCTAGACATGAGATAAGCTTTTGTCTCTGCCACAAGTTTAGATTTTCTTTATATAGGAGGAGAAAATGACACATAATAATCTATGCCTGTACTTTCATCTATTCTTTAATATTGTTTTCGTTATGAATTTCCCAAATACTTCATGCTCTTATATTATAAATTTCATATTGTGCGTTCTTATAGTCTCACACATTCTTTAAGATTTAAATTTGTCATTGTCTCCCCAGCATGGCTTCCACCAGACAATGCCTAACAAACTTGAATATCAAATTTTATTTTAGATATCAATTTAAATATCAATTTTAAAATATCGATTGCAAACTTTTACAATTTTGCAGGTTTATAGACTTATGTTAAAATCATCTCTTATTTCAATAATATAATTTGAGAGAAGAAGCCTTTAGAAATTCTGTAAACCAGCATGATTCTCCTTAATTTCTTTCCTTAATAAATGATTCATTAGATTATATATGTAAATGATATTTTCAACATACTTTTGACTTAGGCATTGTTTTAGGAAGAGATATAGCTTTTAAAATGAGTGTTAGATTAGATATCTGAAATGGTTTGGGGGGGGTGTGTGTGTGTGTGTGTGTTTATGGCATGACTCTCTTCTCAGTGGTAAAGTTTGAAAAACCTATAACCCATCAATTATTCTTGCTGCAAATAATCACTTTATCGTACCTTAAAACAGACATTCTATTGATTTTGTTTCCTAGTTCAATTTTGTGGGGAAATTGCTTGGACCAAGAGGAAACTCCTTGAAGAGGCTACAGGAAGAAACAGGTGCTAAAATGTCTATCCTGGGCAAAGGATCAATGAGAGATAAAGCCAAGGTACTGAACTTTGAATCTGATATTTAACACATTCAGGAGGTTACCTACAACACTGATGGCCAAATTTACAAGCATGCCTGAACTGCTCTTTCACCATTTCCTGTGATTTCCGTCTCCTGGGATCACCCTGTGCCACTTTCTGCTATCTCTGCTGTCTTCCTAAAAATCAATTATTGGCCTCCCTGCTTTTTCTTTTCAGAAGTATATTCTGTATTTTCATTTTCTTTAGTCCTTTGTGTAGGTTGCTATCAAATCGTTTCACTTTTTCTGTGTCCTCTGTAGGATGTTTCTATATGTCTGTGTTCATTTTCTTTAATTCCCCGGCTGGTTCCTTTTTCTTTCTTCAATCATATCACCTAATCACATCCATTGTATCATTCTCTCATTTAATCTCTCTGCTCTATTTCACTTGGATCATCTTACCTGAAGCAATTTCAAATACTTATCTGCAAATCTAAAAGAATCCTGCTTATTTCTTGAAATGTTTCAATGATATTAAACAACTCACCTGACCCCCAAAAGAACAATAAGCTAAGAGATATATCAAATTTGATGTTTGAAATGATTTATTTCACATCTGAACTACATTATTTCTTATTTTATAAAGTGTTAGCAATTTTCTCGGTGTTAGAATTCAGTGTTTGGGAGAAATGACAATTTGTAGAGATTTATTCCAAAAGGATCTTTGAGAATTCACTGGGAAAGGCTGGATGTGTTTGGTAATATCATTTGACCAGGCCACACTCTTATGACTTGGTAATGTTATTACAGAGAATGAAATGTTCAAATATTTATTTTTGACTACAAGAATCCTTAGAAAATTGCTCAGGAGTCCTGTATCTGCGTTAATGAGACATATTAAATGAGGAAATTTATAGGGTGAAATGTCACTGAACTGGTGAATATATCATACATAAAGTATCTTTACTGTAATAAGTCTACATTGGGAGTCTGGGCAAAACTCTCTATTTAGGCGCTTTCTCAGAATGGTTCAATAGTCAACTGTAGAAAGTCACAGAAGGAATGATTTTTACTAGCCCTTTCTTTGGGATAACTTTTGATTACTCTATACTGTGTACAATTTCAGCAACAACTACATTCTTGCCAACCCTCCTGCCTCTAGATATCTCTGACGACACTTAAATATTGTAAGTATTTAAGAGGTGAGCGCACCAGCATCTAGACATGAGATAAGCTTTTGTCTCTGCCACAAGTTTAGATTTTCTTTATATAGGAGGAGAAAATGACACATAATAATCTATGCCTGTACTTTCATCTATTCTTTAATATTGTTTTCGTTATGAATTTCCCAAATACTTCATGCTCTTATATTATAAATTTCATATTGTGCGTTCTTATAGTTTCACACATTCTTTAAGATTTAAATTTGTCATTGTCTCCCCAGCATGGCTTCCCTGAACTCCTAAGTCCTCTTTTATCACTTAACACATTTTACTGTATCTGTTTATCTCCAGGATGGAGAACTGTTCTAGTTAGCTTTGCACATGCAGAATCTCCATGTGGTATTTCTATATCTTTTCAAACAGATGGATGCATATTTTCTATTCTCATATATTTGTACATTTTTTCCTGTTCATAAAGTTTTAAACTAGATTTCTTTTTCCCTATGAGCATGTTAGCTACCAGCAAAAGTACTGGAAAATCCAATAGGAAACAAATTTGCTTCTATTAAGATTCCATTAGGTTTAATTTACTCATATTACCTGTTACTTACAATTCAGTTTCTTAATACTCTTTGCATGATCCATCATGTTTGACTATG
>NW_012099677.1:313492-320613 GCF_000951045.1 Mandrillus leucophaeus
AAGTTAGTTGTGATGGGAGCAAATTTTGGTACAGTGATGAGTTAGAAAGAACACTGGAAGATGAGAACGAGCCAAACAGAAATATCAAAAAGGAGAGAGAATGCCAAGTGTGAAAGCCCTGAGGGAGAATCTGTACTTTATGTACAACCATAGCTATATCTAAAACTATTATAACAACTATAGCCATATATTCATTTAATAACTCTACTTATTGCCCTTTGGCTACCATCTGATTTCTTTATAGTAAAACTCCCGAAAAGTTATTTGCGATCACTGGCTCGACTTCATTCCCCTCCTCAGCTCTGTGACTGGATCCTCCTGTTCCAGACCTCCAAGCCCAGACTTAGTCTTCAGATTTCTTTGTTTCCTCCATGTTCTTATAGCACTAATGTGCTCTGAACCTCAAATTTATGTCCAGCCTCCAGTCTCCCCCTTAAGTGCTAGATTCCAAATTTATATATTTACCTACTCAACACGTCAATGTGGATGTAACAAGCATTGAAATGTAATATGTCCAAGGACACACACATACATACACACAAATATGTATGGGTATGTATGTTGACAAGGACTCTCCTTGACCAAACTTTAGTCAGGCCTCTCACAACCCTCTTCTCAACTTTGCCTGACTTTACAAAGATTAGCCATGTTTAAAATTTAGATCAGCAAGTATTAAGAAGTTCAACATGCAACTGCCAATCTTTTTATCCAACGGAAAAACTAAATAACCGAAGCCACATGAGGGGCTCCTTGTGTGCTTTACAAGGTCTGGGCCAGCACTCTCCTCTGTGGTTTCACAGTTAGGTGACTTTGCAGAATATACTGTTTAATAACATGTTTGCTTCACCTTTCTAAGACATGATAATGCAGATTGCTTTTCTATGTTGAGTATGCTGCTAAGGTACTACACGATGTATGTCTTTTTTTCTTTTTCTTTTTCTTTTCTCTCTCTCTCTCTCTCTTTTTTTTTTTTTTTTTTTTTTTTTTTTTTTTTGACAGTGTCTCCTTCTGTTGCCCAGGCTGGAGTGCAGTGGTACTATTGTGGTGCAATCACAGCTCACTGCAACTTTGACCCACCGCCAGGCTCAGGGCTCGAGTGATATTTCCACCTCAGCCTCCCAAGCATCTGGGACTGCAGGTGAATGCCACCACACCTGGCTAATTTTATTTTATTTTTTGTAGAGATGGAGTCTCATTTTGTTGCCCAGGCTGGTCCTGAACTCCTGGATTCAAGTGATCCTCCTGCCTCAGCCGGAGACTGTTTAGTTATACCTAGCCAATAAATCTGTAAGCAGAAAAAGAAAACAAAACAAAGTAAAATATAGTAATACTCAAGGTAGCACCAGTAGCAAAATCCTACCATACAGTCATGATTTCTTTCCTGTATTGGTCAGATCCCACAACATATGAACTCACATCCTACTTAAGACCAGCCAGGAATGCTTTCACAGAAGCTACATTTTAAATTGTGAGAAGAAAAAGTATTCTTAGAGAAATCTAGAAAGGAAAATATACAGTATGTATGCAATATTTCAAAATACCTCAGGAAATTAACTAGCAATTTAGAAAGTTCTTTAAAGCCTAAGTCTTCATATACCATATGGCCAGCTGGTTCTAAACAACCACACAGCTGCCGGTTTCACTGGCAGTTGCTTCTGAGCAATCTTCAGGGTAACTTACTGTAGCTTCAGATAGAGTGTTGCTATTTTTGGTGGTGTTGATGGCAAAGACTGGTGAAGGAGAACAGAGGAAGCAGTGGTTCTACAAGCTTATTTTTGAAAACGGCGGCAAACGAACATATTATCTCTAAGAAAAAGGGCTAGAGGAGTTACAGAAAATCAGACAACAGCTGAAGACACCCAGACAAGAGTAAGGAAAATAGGAAAGCTTGAAAGCAAATTTCTCAGACTAACCTATTGTCCTTAAATGGAAATCACAAATGGACATGTTGTGAATAAATTTTGTTGTAATGCCAGGTATTTTGGCATTTCTGTTAATGAGCTTGGCTGAAATTACGAAATGGGGTATTAAAGCAGTTTCATGATTCTGTGTTAAAAGTACAGTGCTGTTTGGTGGACTTTAATTTGAAAAATATGTAATACTTCTCAAGGCAAGCTTTTCTGTCTTTGATGCAGTAATAACATGCAGTTTCTATTTTAGAATATTGCTTCTGCATTTTGTGATGACTACTTTAGTAAATTCTTTCTGATTTCATGGCAAATTGATTTTCATCAACAATAAAATCAACAAAAAACCTTCAAAGAGATATGGCTGCCTAGTGGGCAATATGGGTGTGAACCTAGCAACAGCCGTCTCTCATCTGGCTTCTGGGCTCTGCCTAACATCAAACAGCATGATAGTCTCTCAAATCCTGAAGGAGTGAAGTCATGCTCACTGCTTGTCAGTCAGGCTGTGTTACATACACTCCTGTTTCAACGTTGTAATATCTTGAACACCAAAGCAGTTTATAATCCTACAAAATCAAGAGCCCAGACACCCTGACTTTCATTTTAGCTGTGCCTCTAATGAACTGCACAGCAGATCAACAACATTTCTTTCTCAACTGGCCTTCTGAAGAAAAGAATGGCTAACTCATTTTGACTTCCAGCACAGTTAAAGGAATCAGCATAATAACTTGCTTAAATATCATTTGTGTTTGTGAAACATAAGCAGAATATTATAAAATACAGATACATGGAATTTTGTTTATATTTGATTCAATCAACTTTTCCATTTCTCTGATTTGAATTTTAGAGTAGGAGTAACAGACTGAAAGATCCCACCTGAACCATAACTCTTATGATAAGAAACATTGTGTTAAAATATATATATTTGTGGGAATACAGTGAAACTTATGTTGCAATGTTGAACCAATAGATTATTTCAGTATGTGTTATATTTGGAATATACATGACCAAATAATTAAACTAATTGGGTTTGAGTCAAAGAGTGAAATATATCATTATATTTGTGTTTTTTCAAATTAGCATCTTCATCTTTTGATGTATGAATAATTTATCATTCAGTGTAGTGTGCCTGTGACCTTAGAATGAAAAAAAAAAAATAAAGCCATAAAGTTATCTGAGCTCTATTTTTTCATAAGCTTCAATGACAGAGTATGAGGTAGTAATGTTTTATGAATTTTGAATCAAAGTTATGTATTATCTTAAATCATTAATTTCCTCTCATCTGATTTTATTCACATCTAGACAAATTCCTTTTAATTTTTGTAATTAAGACCTGCTCCTTGGAAACTTTCAGGGACCTAATGTCACAGCCATAAACCAAGTTTAATACACAGAAAACATTTTATTAATGCTACTTGTATAGTAGCTTGTCCTCATTGTCACTTGTCACTCATTATTTGTACTGTGCTCTTATTTCCCTAGAAGAGTGAAATGAGGGAATCACAGAATCAGGGTCTCTTCTACCATATTGCAAGACATTTTTATTTATTAAGCTATTAAAAAAGAATGTGTGAAAATAGAAATTTTTAGACATTTTACATTTTATAAACCAGAATTATAATGATGTAGTTCCTTTCTACCACTGAGGATGGTCTATTATTTTTTATCATAAGCTTTACTGCTGATCTGAATTTTTTTTTTCTTTTTTTATTGAGACAGAATCTCACTCTTGCTGCCGAGGCTAGAGTGAAGTGGCATGATCTCGGCTCACTGCAACCTCCACCTCGTGGGTTCAAGCGATTCTCCTGCCTCAGACTTCCAAGTAGCTGGGATTACAGGCGCCCACGACCATGCCCTGCTAATTTTCATATACTTAGTAGAGATGGGGTTTCGCCATGTGGGCCAGGCTGGTTTTGAACTCCTGATCTCGGGTCATCCACCCGCCTCAGCCTCAGAAAGTGCTGGGATTACAAGTGTGAGCCACTGTGCTCAGCCTAAAAATATTATAGTAAAAGTACAAATGCAATATAACCAATATATATAACCAAAACATAAAATATTCTGGAGAATATTTTAAATTTCACATTCTGTGGAACGTTTGAAAATGGTTGCAAATTATTTGACATTTCTCTTAGAGAGAGATGAATAGGGTCCATTTCTCTTCCCCTTGAATCTGAATAGTTTCAGTGACTTGCTTGTAACCAATAGAATGCAGAGGGTAATGGTGGTTCGTGATTTTCGGGGCTATATTGGAAGAAGCTGTGCACCTTCTTTCTCATTTGCAGAAACACTCTCTTGGAGTTTAAAGCTGCCTTGCAAACATTCTGAAAATCCTGATGCTGCTTACTGTGAAGAAAGCCAAAATTACATCGAAAGGCCATGTATAGGTGCCAGTGGGCAGTCCTACTTCAGTCCAGCCTTTGAGTCATCTTAGTGCAGGGTTTACACATGCGAGTAAGGAATTCTCCAAATGATTCCAATCGTTAGCCATTTGAGTGATCAGCTGCTCAAGTCTTCCTATCCATGGCCCAAAAAATCCTGGAGCAGAGATGGAAACTATATTCATGGTACACTACCTAAATTTCTGACGCACAGAAACCATGTACATAATAATAATATTAAAATCATTATTTTAGACCACTAAATGTATCATGGTTAGTTATGCAACAATAAATAACTCAAACACATTACTACTACTTTATATGTAAAATTATATTCTCTCTTTGCATTTCTGCTGCCTTCTAATGGCGATAAGCACAGATTGATCATTTCTAGAGGGATGTGTGCGTGCATGCGTGTGCATGCGTGCATGTGTGTGTGTTGGGTGTTTGTTTTTAGTTTAGTTTTGTTCTGTTTTGTTTTTTATTGTATTGTATTTACAACTTATTTTGAATTTGCCTCTCCCACCATCAAATAATTGAAGTACATGTCAACATTTTGTTTAAAACTTGTCAAAGTAAAGGCTTCCAAGAGAGGCAATTTAAACATTTCTTCTTGGTAGAGACTTTTTGTGAGATACTAGACATCAAAAATAGAAAGCTCTAGTTTTAAAAGCATTAGGTTAGTCATAAAGCTGGTTTAAAGCCTTTCTGTTTTTGGATGTCTGATTTAATGTCACAAGACTCAAGGTTAATTGGGCAGGTGATTCCAATTTCTCTGTAAGTCTTCTTAATTTTACTACAGCTTCACAAAGCAAGTGTTCTAGCATTTTATCAGGGATGCTAGATGGATCCCAAAAGGGAAAGTAAATGGCACCACACAGAAAGTACTGCCTCAGACCAAGACTAGGAGAGTTTTTATTACTTACTCTCTCCTTTTGAACATTTTAGATTGTTGAAGATTTGTCTTGGTCAACAAAATGTTCAATATGGTGTTTTTGTGGGGAGACTGTTAACTGAGTTTGTTACGTCATTAGTCATTTCTCACATTTTATTGAAGGAAGAATTTAGATATGAGATCAGTTTATGCAACACCTAGACCAAGATTACTGGGAATATATGTACCCATTGGCATGATTTACTTAGATCAGATTGTTATATTAGAGAAAAATGAGAGAATCCAAAGGCAATTTTGTTTAGAAAGATGTATTTGTATTCTATTAATATATACACATATATATATTTAGTACCACATACATATTATTTAGCGGATAATCTCTCTCTCCATACATCATACATATATATGAATTTTGAATGAAATTCAAAATTATATGAAATTATTTATATATAATATATATTATATATGTATAATATAATATACATTATCTATTATGTATATGTATAATATATAATATACGTATAATCTAATATACATATATGTATGTATAATATATGATTATAGATATATAATTATATAAATACATATATTTTATATATATATATATCTGCTGTCCTCTAATGGTGATCAGTGCAGACTGATAATTTCTAGAGGGGTATGTGTGTGTGCACGTGCGTGTGTGTTTGTATGTTTGCCTGTGTATCTATATAGATATGTACATATTATTTTATTTAATAGAAAGCACTGATTAAAACATCCATAGTTGTATAAAACACCCATAGTTGTATAGCGAGCAAATCTAGAGCATGTATAATTTCTCAAGTTCTGCATTGCATATTTTACTTTTTAAAAATATTAAAATTTACTTAATATTTTATACTGGATTCTATCTTTGCTTTGCCTACAAATTCAGTAACCAAAGCAAAGACCCATATTAATAAGTTACTGTTTTAATAGAATTCAATATTAGAAAGGACATTTACTTAAATAGCTCTATTTTGCTTGTTGTAACATATAATACATTATTAATTAATGGATAATTTTAATGTCAAACCCTGTGGGAATGGTTATTGAAAAAGCAAAATAATAATGATATTTAATCTCATAGAAAAATCTTCAATGCAAAGATTATTGTTGTTATTATTTGTATGTTTTTTGAAAGATTCCGTTAAATGTTTATTTTAATAGTTGAAATGACCCCAATATAAGCCATGTTTTTTAAAGAGAAACTTGGACAACTTGTTCTAGTACAGCTTGGGGAATTTGGAGGTACAGTTAAGAGGATAATGGGCCCAGAGTGGGAATGTTAATGAGAAAAATTCTGCACTTAACTCAAGTGCATCATCAGCACTAATTTAGATTCTGAATTTCATTAGTTGCAGTGATGTTTATTTGACAGTGTTCTATTTTCTTACCAGTTTTTTAAATTCACAAGTCATTCAAAAGTTGAATAGTAATCTATTTTTATCAGTCATAAATATCTGAATCATTCCTTAGTTGAATAGAGTTGTCATGAATGCTTGAAAATTTGTTTGGGCTCTTCACAATCATTGTTAAACAGCAGAAAACTGTTTTCTGGCTTTAGTTAATGACACTAAACAGAGCTCAAAGAAAAACCAAAAAAGGAAAAAAAAAATCAGCAGCTTCTCAATCTAATCAACAACAACACTGCAGAGTTTACTTTTGTTTTCTGGGTGTATGGGTTCACCAAGAGGGAAGTCAAAAACACTGAGGAAAATGAAATGCCAGGGATACAAATACAAATTTACATATTTTGCTATAAACGCAATCAATTGCACCACTTGATTTTTTTTTTGCAGCAGGACAGTGTTTTATGCACTTCCAGGATGCATATATTAATAAATTAATTAATTTATTATATATAAATATATTTAAACATATAACACTGAGGAAAATGAAATGCCAGGGATACAAATA
>NW_012099677.1:320727-331008 GCF_000951045.1 Mandrillus leucophaeus
TAAATATATATTTTTTGCTTAATTATTCTGGCTAAAGGTTTGTCAATTTGTTTTTAACTTTTCAAAAAACCAACTTTTTATTTCACGGACATTTCATATAATTCTCTTCATTTCAATTTCAATTATTTCTGCTCTCTTGATGATGGGTTCAAGAAATTCTCCTGCCTCAGCCTCCCTTTTGTTTGTCTTGGAAAGTCATTATTTCTCCTTCATATTTGAAGATATACTCTTATAGGGTAAAAGTGTTTTCCCTTCAGCACTTCAAATAGGTTATGCCAGTCTCTTCTGGCCTATATGATTCCCACTGAAAAGTCTGTAGCCAGATGTATTTGAGCTCCATTGTATGTTATTTGTTTATTTTATCTTGCTGCTTTAGTAGCTTTACTTTATTCTTGATCTTTGGGAGTTAATTATTAAATGCCTTCAGGTAGTCTTCTTTTGGTTAAATCTGTTTGGTGTTATATAACCTTCTTGTATTTGAATATTTATATCTTTCTCTAGGTTTGGAAAGTTCTCTGTTATAATGCCTTTGAATAAACTATACCCTTATCACTTTCTGTACCTCCTCTTAAGACCAATAACATTTTGCCTTTTTGAAGATGTTTTCTAGAACCTATGGTTGTGGTTGTTTGTTTTTATTCTCTTTTCTTTTGTCTCCTCTGTTTGGGTATTTTCAAATAACCTGTGCTCAAGCTCACTAATTATTTCTTCTGCTTAATCTATTTTGCTATTAGAAGACTGATGTATTCTTTAGTATGCCAGTTGCATTTTTTCAACTCCAGAATTCTGCCTGATTCATTTTCATTATTTCAATCCCTTGTTAAATTAGTCTGATAGAATTCTGAATTCCTTTTCTGTGTTATGTTGAATTTCATTGAGTTTCCTCAACACTGCTATTTTGAATTCTCTGTCTGAAAGGTCACATATCTCTGTTTCTCCAGGATTGATCTTTGGTTCCTTATTTAGTTTATTTGGTGAAGTCACATTTTCCTAGATGGTGTTGATGATAGTAGATATTCTTTGGTGTCTGGCACTGAAGAGTTAGGTATATATTATAATCTTCACTATCTGGGTTGGTTTGTACCTGTCCTTCTTGGGAATGCTTTCCAGATATTTGATAATACTTGGATTTTGTGATATAAGTTTTTTCTGTTTTTGTGGGTACCCCAAGCCCTATAATACTGTGGTTCTTGCAGACTCATCGAGGTACCATCTTGATGGTTTTATTAGTCAGGGTTCTCTAGAGGAACAGAATTAATGAAATATATTTACATATTCATATATATATGAATATATATGCGAGTTTATTAAGTTTATGTATATATATGTGTGTATATATGGGGGTGTGTGTGTGTGTATATATATATATGAGTTTATTAAGTATTAACTCACATGATCACAAGGTCCCACAATAGGCCATCTGCAGGCTGAGGAGCAAGCAGAGCCAGTCTGAGTTCTGAAACTGAAGAACTTCAAGTCCAGTGTACGAGGGCAGGAAGCATCCAGCATGGGAGAAAGATATAGTCTAGGAGACTAGGCCAAACTCTCTTTTCACATTTTTCTGCCTGCTTATATTCTAGCTGCACTGGCAGCTGATTAGATTGTTCCTACCCAGATTAAGGGTGGATCTGCCTTCCCCCCGCACTGACTCAAATGTTAATCTCCTTTGGCAGCACCCTGTCACACCTAGGATCAATACTTTGTATCCTTCAATCCAATCAAGTTGACACTCAGTATTAACAATCACAATGGTCTTGGAACAGATCCAGGAGAATTCTCTGGATTACCTGGCAGAGACTCTTGTTCTCTTCCTTTACTTTCTCCCAAACATCCAGAATCTCTGTCTCTCTTCTAAACCACCTAAATCTGAGATTGGAGTGACACAAGCACCCCTGTGGCTACCACCACTATGACTATGTGGGGTCAAACTCAAAGCGTAAGGTGCTAGATCTTGCCTATGGCCTTCTATAACCACTTTTTGGCTACTGACTATGTTTGCTCAAGGCTCTGGGGTTCTATAATCAGCAGGTGGCAAAGCTCACCAGGTCTGTGTCCTTCCCTTCTGGGTGGTGATGACCCCCAGACCCGAAGTGGGTGCATAACTATCAACTGGTAGCCTGGCACTAGAGTCAAAAACCTTATAAGTCTACCTGGTGTTCTCTTGTACTGTGGCTGAGCTGACACAAACCACAGGATACATTTCTTCTTAACTCTTCTCCCCTCTTTCCAAAGGCAGAGGAGCCTTACCCATGGCCACTGCCACCACTGGCACATGGTGTGTACTGTCAGACTACCATTGATATTTCCATTGATAATTCCTTAAGGTCCAAGTCATTCATTCAGCTTGTGGTGAATGCTTCCTGACCTGAAACTCACCCTTAGGCTTTTTTTCTGGCCCAGGGAAGGTTGAGAAATGCATGTTAAGATTCAAGTCCTAGAATTGGGGATCTCAAGAATTCACTTGGTGCTGTATTTCACTGTGGCCCACCTAAGGTACAGGACGAATTCTACCTTACTTTTCCCTGTACTTTTTTTAAGTGGAAAAATTGCCTCATAGCTGCCACAACTGGGAATGTACTGAGTCTCTCCTGAAACCATCAATTCTCAGACTCCTACCCAATTTTCTCGACATTGTGTCTGAGTATCATTGTTGGTTATTCCAGGCTCAAGCGTTCTTTAGTTAGCAGGTGATCAATCATGCCAAGACTGGCACCTTCCCTTTAAGGCAGCAGGTCCCTGCCTGGCCAAAAAAAATAATTTGAGCCTCCCTCCACCCCTGGTCCCTGGTGAGCACTAATCTGCTTTCTATTGCTATCTTCTGTCCTTTTTCTAGTATTGCATAAGTAGACATATATTGACTTGTCCATGCTTTTTTCACTTAACATAATGCTTTTGAGGGTCATCCCTGTTTTTGTGTATGTCAGTAGTTCATTGTTTTATGTCACTGAGAATTTCTCCTTCATGTGCCTATACCTCCATTTATTTACTCATTCTTCTAGTGATGGTAATTTAGGTTGTTTCTAATTTGGGCTAGTATAAATAAGGCTACTATGACGATTTATATATATGTCTTTGTGTGCGCATATGTTTTCACAAGTAGAGTATTTGGGAATTATTCATCAAAAATTAAAGCACAAGGACATTTATTGCATCTTTTTTATTATTTTAATGTATTTATCACAGGACTATGAATTTTTTAGAAAGTTAGAAAGTACTAATGTATCAGCTAAATATTTACTCTGATTTTTGGTTTAGTTTACTTGATGTTAGTAACATATATTAGTTCTAGGAATGACTCTTCTTAATTATTCATTTTTCATTCTGCAAATAATCATTTCTAAATTAAAGTTTGGAAAATATTTTTTCAGGAGTACCCTAAATGAAGGTACCAGTATTCAGAAGATAACTTGAGATTCTGATTCCCTAGTAAGAGAGACTAGATTTGTTAGAAAAATGAAGCCATCTGCATCAATTTAGACAGTTTTACCAAATTGATTCATGAAATGTCTAATATTTCCATGTAATTAGCTGTGGCATTTTCAAACTCTATAACCAAGAGGAAAATTTAACCTTCTCTGAAGAATTGCACACTCTAGGGATGATACTTTAGAAAATTATATTGTTCTAAGGGAGTACTCACCAAAGAATTATATCAGATTTTGAACAGATGCTGCAAGATCCTTGTCTTATTACTAGTACACCAGAGTGATGATATTAGAAATCTTCATCTCCTCCCTCACATGTGATGTTAAAGCAGATTTCCTATTTCTCATCTCTGACATTTTATTGGTGAATCTCTTGTGGCTGCTCCAGAAAAGTTCTCCTTTCTCTTGTATTTTCCACTGTACTATAAAATTAAATTCTAGTCATTAAGTTCAGTGTATGTTGGAACTCTAAAGGGTCTTTTTCTCTAATGGAAAATGGAGGGCTTATTTCAGATGATAGTATCTGTTTTTTTTCTCACTTAAAATTTTATTTCTTAGTGAAGGAGCTTATATCCACATGTGCACATTCATTTAAAGTAAATAAAAATGAAACATCTATGTATAATATTAATAGAATTTTATCTACGGCATTAAAATCCATCCATTGAATGTCTTATAAAAGTGCTTCACTTGCACAAATCTTGGAGATGGATTTATTATGAAAAGCCATAGGTCTTCTAACATGCCACACTCCTTTCTGTTTTATCTTTGAAACTTATATTTCTGATCTGTTTCTCCTTTGTGCTGTATTTCTGGTACTGAATGCAGATTAATCACTCAGCTATTTTATGTAATAGAGGATAGATATGTTTGGATTATTAAACTGGAGAATGTTTGTCTCCATGGCCTATTGCATAGGAATTAGAAATGAATTCATAAACTTAGCTATGTTTCCTGATAATGTTACTTATTCCTAAAAATCTTGCACATTGTAATAGATACTAGATTTAGCTTATTCTGTTAGAAAATATTTGATACATTTTATGAAAGTTTCATAAGAAGAATGTTAGATAAATTGAGCATATCTTAAAAGCTGTTGGAAGGTTTTGTTCAACTATGCATAATTCATGTAAAAAAAGTCCCCATCCAAATGTCAAGTACTACATGTCAGTTGGTCCTATTAATGTTGAAAAATAAATTTTGTGACCATATTCCTAATATTTTCTTGCAACTGTTACTAAAATTTTGTCATGAATTTTTGATAATTTAATATCATTAAGGTACATGCTATCAAAAATTATGTTTAGATAATTATTATACAAAAATTTAAAATATAAAGACCATTGCCCATACTTAGGTAAATTATAATGTAATTCATAACTACAGTTAACTTTTCCAAGTGTTTTCTAACTTGGTTTGGAGAATGTAATTTGCCAAGAACATGTGCTCATAAACATGTTACTGTTGTTATTGTTTCACTGAATAACTGAACCCATTTCTAGTTGTAGGTTGCAGAAAGTTACTTCAAGGCAGAAGAAAAAAAATTATCACTTCTCAATTTTAGTTATTTTGAAGACATGTTTTTCATACACTAAGACAAAGAGGTCCTGTGAATTCTCCCATGTGTTGACAAGTACATTTTCACTTTCTGTGAAATTGACTAGTTGAAAGAGGAGCATAGCTTTATTTAAGCAGTTTATTTGCTTTAAGAATTTATTTGTCTTTCAGAAAACAAATTACCAATGAGTTTTACTAGTCTGTGATATTTCACACACATATCCACATGCACACAAACATGTTCTTGTATAAAAAGAAAATATGATTTAAAAACACATGACTGTAAAGTTTTTCTAAAGATATATGGAGAATGTAAGTGTATATGGAAACTAGTGTCTTTAGAGTAAATATAGATTTAACGTTGCATATCTAATTATATATTGGCTATAAGAATATTAAATGTACTATATATAAACACAAAAATCCATATGAAGCAAGTAGCTCATTTTCAGGTTAACCAGATGATCAACACAGGATTAAATCTGCCAACATGCATACAGATGACGTTTTAAGATATTGAGTTCTCAAATATTTTCATCAAAACACACTGAACAAAAAGAAGTAATAGGAACTTTAAGTCTTATCCAGATTTTATCCTGCTAAGCTCAATGTTTTATGAAATCTATAGTTTTCTATAGTGTTTTTTAAAATAAAATATACATTGCATTTTCAAAGGAAAAAACTCCCATTTTTTCTATACTCTGCTACTACTCTCAAGATTTCATTTCTGGCTGCAGATGTGTGGAGTTTTTTCCAAATACCAACTGTTTCTGTGACACCAGCAGGGTGTCCTACGATTCAACTCAGTTCTGATACTAACTGCTTGAAGTTAGTACAGATCTCACAGGTTAAGAGCTCTGTCCCACAAAAGTGCCCCCCTCACTTCAGAGGCGGTTAGTCCCGGTGTTATCTACAATTTGTGACTGACTTAGCTACAAACTGGAGGTTCCTACGCCTTCCTCAGGTTTGTTAATTTGCTAGACTGGCTCACAGAACTCAGGAAAACAATTTACTTAACTAGATTATTGGTTTGTTTTAAAAGGGTATATCTCAGGAACAGCAAGATGGAAGAAATGTGTAGGGCAAGTTATAGGGAAAAGGCGTAGAGCTTCCATGCCCTCTCTGGGCACGGCACCCTCCCACTACTTCTATGTGTTCAACAACATGAATGTTCTCCAAACTTGGTCCTTTTGGGTTATTACGGCAGCTGCATTTCATAAGCATGATTTATTAAATCATTGACAGTATATGTTCAGTCAGTCTTTAAACCCTTGCCCCTCCCACTCCTAGGAGTTTAGGAGAGTAAGGCTGGAAGAGCCAACCCTCTAATCACATGATAAATTACCCTGGCAACCAGCCCCTTATCCTTAGGGGCTTTCCAAAAGTCACCTCATTAACATAAACTCAGATGTGAAGAAAAGTGATGGGATGTGTTATGAATAACAAAATATATTCCTTTCACCTTTATTGCTTTTACCACTTAAAACATTCTGAGGTTTCTAAGAGTTCCATGCTAGAAACCAGGGACAGGGAAGAAGATCAAATATATATTTCTTACTATATCACAGTCCTACATATTTGTCTTTTTTTTTTTTTTTTTTTTTTTTTTTTTTTGAGACGGAGTCTCGCTCTGTCTCCCAGGCTGGAGTGCAGTGGCAGGATCTCAGCTCACTGCAAGCTCCGCCTCCCAGGTTCACGCCATTCTCCTGCCTCAGCCTCCTGAGTAGCTGGGACTACAGGCGCCCGCCGCCTCGCCGGGCTAGTTTTTTGTATTTTTTAGTAGAGATGGGGTTTCACCGTGTTAGCCAGGATGGTCTCGATCTCCTGACCTCGTGATCCGCCCTTCTTGGCCTCCCAAAGTGCTGGGATTACAGGCTTGAGCCACCGCGCCTGGCCCACATATTTGTCTTTATATTTTCCTGATTACTTAATTTTTAAATATTAAATGCAATTGGCACTAAGAAAATAAAGGCTACATTTTTGCTATGATTTTATGAACTTTATAATGATAATATTTCTTAACACACTCTCCCCACAAAAACCACTGCAATCCAGCTTTATTCCCTCACTTCATTCAAACTGCAGTAGAAAAGAAGGTAGTTAGTTCACTGCTTATTTCTAAAGTGAGTAGTTATTTCTTAACTTCTAGAGATGAATCTAAAATAAGGCAAAGGCATCCTCCACTTGTACAATAAGAGTTCTCAAAATGAAAAAAAAAAAAAAAAAAAAAAGAAAAAGAAATAAGAATTAAAAGCCATAATTGGAATACAATTTTCCTGGACAAAAAGCAAAACTTGAAACTACATCAAAAGTATTCACCATGTATCTAGCTATACTGGCCAAAAGATATTAGACACACTAATAAAAAAAAAATAGACTGAAAAAAGAGGATTTATGCATGCAGACAAAAATCAGGCTGTCTCACCAATGGCTTTTGCCAGAGTTATGGGAATAGCTTTCAAAATATGCTTAAGAAAAGATAATGTGAACCAGTAACTTTTTATTCAGTCATACTAACTTTTATGCAGAAAAACACTGGGCATGGTGGCTCACACCTGTAATCCCAATAATTTAAAAGGCTGAGGCAGGTGGATTTCAAGACCAGCTGGGGCAACATAATCATAATGAGATCTGATCTCTGAAAAAAAAAAAAAAGTTAGTCAAGCACGGTGGTGCGTGCCTGTGGTCCCAGTCACTTGGGAGGCTGAGGTAGGATGACTACTTGAGCCCAGGCGGTTGAGGCTAATGTGTGCCATTATTGTGCCACTTCAGTCCAGCCTCGACAACAGAATGAGACCTTTTCTCCAAAATAATAATGATAATAATAATAATAAAAAACAAAAATTAAATAAAATACATAATTAATTAATTAAAGAAGGAAAGAAAGGAAAGAAAACCCTCATAGGATCAATAACATGCAAGAACTAAGGGAATATTGTATACTGTTCTCATGGGATTTTTATGAGCAATTTACTATAGAGATCAAGTGTGGTGGGCTTATTGAGTCACCTCCATTGCATATTGCCAGGTGGGGAAAGTGTTATAGAATTCTGTCATTTATATTAGAAAAGAGAAGTATACATATTAAAATAAGTAAGTAAATGGACACTTAAGAGTTTGAAATACTGCATCGTAATAGAAGTTAAGAAGAGAATTAACCCTATAGGTCTCAGGAACCATAATTAAAATTTATATCTAAAGGAGGAGGAATATGTTAACTTTGCAACAGTGAAATAATAAGCAAAAACTGGACTGTCATGAAACCGCAGGAAAAAATGTCTGGATGACTTCTATGAGGAAAAGATATGTGAGAAAATAAATGAGATTGAGGACCAACATAAAAATTAAGAGTCTTAAGAAACTTATGAACCAACCACAGTGCATGAACCAAATTTCAACCCTGATGCTACCAAAAAAAGTATAAAAAAATATTGGAGAAATCAATATAACCTTGTTAATCGTTGAAGCAAAAAAATTATTGTAAATTACTATGTGTGAGAATGGTATTGAGGTTTTGTATTATTAAAGAAAAAACCTTTAGAAATGCATACTGAAATAGAGATACACTTTTTTAAAATGTACATATGTAGAAGAATAATTTTTATATGAAAATAGGTAATAATGTATTTTCTAATTTAAAAAAATAAGATATTTCTTTCGGAGGTAGAAAGACACCAATATCTTAAAGACACCAATATCTTTATAGTTTTTCTCATTAAAAAGTTAGGAAAAATAATGTAGTAAGGAAGTGATGATATAAATTTTGAAAAAATAGTGATGAAGGAAACATGAAAAATTGAAAATTTATGTTCCAAGACAATACAATGTAAATCACCATTAACATAATATTTTCACAAGAAAAATATGCCAAATTCAGACTATCTCTTTGGTTGGAAAAGGGATAAAAATCTATCAAAATTAAATTTCAGTTTCATAAAGTATACTAATTTGAGAATATTGGCAAATTTAAAGAAATTTGCTATTCATTTTTTTTTAAATCACATAGAGTGATTTTTTTCTGATTTCTAGATATAGACATATTTAGTAAATTTCAATACTTTATTGAATTTATAAAAATAAGTTTTAGTTTTACTCTTCAGTTTAATGGTTATTGTTTTAAGTGTTTTACATGTTCAATGGAGGCAGATTCTTCTGAATTATTTGTACTGATTGTATATCCCAGATTTCTATTTGTTTTATTATTGTTACTCACAAGGACCATGATAAATACTTTTAATATACTTTAATGGGTTACTATTACAAGAAATTCTGTAATGGTATAATAGAGACAGCATTTTCATTAAATTACAGTTTACACTGGAATAGAATGATGAAAAAATAAAAGCTCAAAGCAGCAATTTTATACAGCTCAGATAAATTAGATTCCTTGACAAACAATTCAAGAAGATGATAAACAGAATTTAGATATCTAAACAAAATCATTTTGTTCATAATAACACCATAAAAGATTAATGATCTCTTTTAGAAAGTTTGATAAGTCAATAAAATTATTTTATTTTGATAAATTACTATCACAATATTTTGCTTTCAAATGTATCCATGGTGAATTATTTTAATTTAAAAGTTATCACTTTAAATAGGGTGAGATATGACAAAACTTTAGTAATTTATGGTTTTCAAAAATATATATGTTTAAAGAAAATTTTATAGTGTGTGCTTCAGTTACTATGTGCATGCATAACAATAGAATGGAAAATAATGCTACAAAAAAAATCTTGAAATGCATATTTTCCAAGTGAATGTTTTAAAAATAGTGTGAATAAATGATTAAATCATGTTCATTTTGTCATTCTCGTTCTCTTTTTATCTCTAAATTTTAATTCTTTTGAATATTATAGTCACAAATCATTACTTCGTTATTACAGTAATATTCAGTTAGGTATACAGACCTTGGATTTATTCAAGATGATGAATGAGTGGAGAAGAAAAAAATTATAAATTCTATTTGTAATTTTTATGACAAAGATATTAAGATTTCTTAAAATAATATGTTAACTCCTATTGTATACATATTTAACATATAAATTTTCTTATATTGGGATTGAATGTTTAACAGATTATTTTGGTAGAGTCTCTTGGTCAAAAAACTTTAGAAAACAATGATCTAATGCCATGAAGATGCAAATAACTACATAGATGTTTAAAAAATGGTACAGTTTTAAATAATATGTATTATTAGGTGAAAAAAGCCTCTTGCTTTGTTTTTTAGCAATGTTTACATTTTACATAGTAAAATATTGGCATATCTAAGTAATTTTAAGAATAATGATTCTATATT
>NW_012099677.1:331058-342428 GCF_000951045.1 Mandrillus leucophaeus
TTTCAGTTTCATAAAGTATACTAATTTGAGAATATTGGCAAATTTAAAGAAATTTGCTATTCATTTTTTTTTAAATCACATAGAGTGATTTTTTTCTGATTTCTAGATATAGACATATTTAGTAAATTTCAATACTTTATTGAATTTATAAAAATAAGTTTTAGTTTTACTCTTCAGTTTAATGGTTATTGTTTTAAGTGTTTTACATGTTCAATGGAGGCAGATTCTTCTGAATTATTTGTACTGATTGTATATCCCAGATTTCTATTTGTTTTATTATTGTTACTCACAAGGACCATGATAAATACTTTTAATATACTTTAATGGGTTACTATTACAAGAAATTCTGTAATGGTATAATAGAGACAGCATTTTCATTAAATTACAGTTTACACTGGAATAGAATGATGAAAAAATAAAAGCTCAAAGCAGCAATTTTATACAGCTCAGATAAATTAGATTCCTTGACAAACAATTCAAGAAGATGATAAACAGAATTTAGATATCTAAACAAAATCATTTTGTTCATAATAACACCATAAAAGATTAATGATCTCTTTTAGAAAGTTTGATAAGTCAATAAAATTATTTTATTTTGATAAATTACTATCACAATATTTTGCTTTCAAATGTATCCATGGTGAATTATTTTAATTTAAAAGTTATCACTTTAAATAGGGTGAGATATGACAAAACTTTAGTAATTTATGGTTTTCAAAAATATATATGTTTAAAGAAAATTTTATAGTGTGTGCTTCAGTTACTATGTGCATGCATAACAATAGAATGGAAAATAATGCTACAAAAAAAATCTTGAAATGCATATTTTCCAAGTGAATGTTTTAAAAATAGTGTGAATAAATGATTAAATCATGTTCATTTTGTCATTCTCGTTCTCTTTTTATCTCTAAATTTTAATTCTTTTGAATATTATAGTCACAAATCATTACTTCGTTATTACAGTAATATTCAGTTAGGTATACAGACCTTGGATTTATTCAAGATGATGAATGAGTGGAGAAGAAAAAAATTATAAATTCTATTTGTAATTTTTATGACAAAGATATTAAGATTTCTTAAAATAATATGTTAACTCCTATTGTATACATATTTAACATATAAATTTTCTTATATTGGGATTGAATGTTTAACAGATTATTTTGGTAGAGTCTCTTGGTCAAAAAACTTTAGAAAACAATGATCTAATGCCATGAAGATGCAAATAACTACATAGATGTTTAAAAAATGGTACAGTTTTAAATAATATGTATTATTAGGTGAAAAAAGCCTCTTGCTTTGTTTTTTAGCAATGTTTACATTTTACATAGTAAAATATTGGCATATCTAAGTAATTTTAAGAATAATGATTCTATATTCTCAAATTTATGGTTACAGTCTTACTCTAACTTCTTTCCATTATATATAATTTACTGACTGTAAATTTAGTTCAAATGATGATGCAAAATATTATGAAAACCATAAATTTGTTTTCTTTTATGTTTTTGTTGTTTATATTAAAAATAAATGTATTCCATTAAATACAATTTCTCTTTAATCTCTAAGAACAGTAGATATTACTTATTTAGGCATTTAAAAGACAATAGTCACAAAATTATTTTTAATAAAAATATTTATTTCCACATAAATTATTGTTTGGGGTTATTTGCTCTTAGCTAAACAAGGAACAAGAAAGGGGAAAATGTTAATTTAGTACAAAAAATGAGGGGTAGAAAGCAAAATTGTCTGTATGACAAATTACAATGCTTTAGAGAATATCTATGCTGAAAACTGACATTGATGAAGTCCATTTGGCCATGGAACCTACTGTAAGTGCTCAGCATCTGGCCTTATTATTTTGTGATGAATCACAAAGATATATAAGCACATACTCAGATTGTTTCTTGAGACAGACAGACGTTGCTTGGTAAATTAATATTGTTTAAATATCTGACACACATTTTAATAAGCTGAGTTTTTATGGATCTTTCTTAAATATGGATTAGTATATAATTTTAAAAGTAAATTATCTTAATCTTGCTTTGAGTTCCCATGTTTTGATGAGATGTAAGACACTTGTTTTTTAAGGTATTGCATTTTTTTTCTTTTCCACGTTCTAAGCTAAACATCCTTCAGTATTTCCAAGGTCATGCAAACCTGCCTTTTTGTTCAAGCTTTTAAAAGTTTAATGTCTTTCTTTTATCTTAATTTTGAAGATGATAGCTACTTCAATTTGCTACGTCAATTTGAAAGCTGCTGCCAGTTTCTTGAGAGCTCTTAACATGTTTTCACTGCTTTGTGACATAGCAAATTAATAGGAAAACAACAAAAATTAAAGAACTTGACTATTGTGATAACCAAATATTAACTCATAAGAGGAAAATATATACTATGCACATGATATAGGATGATTACATTGATGAAATGAGAATTCAGAAATTTCTTGAAGTTGAAATTCTATTGAACTTTGAATGTTTTTTATGGTAAGTTTGAAATTAAAAGCTGAGATAATAGCCCAAAGAGGGAGCTCATGAATTTCATCAGGATGAAATGAACAATATAAAAGAATTCTAATGAAAAGTTAGAAATAAAAATTAAGCAACATATAAACAATTATCTCAATTGTCATTAAAAACTTAGTTGTCTTTTCTTGAATATAGTACACAAATAATTTGCCCAGAATTTCTTCACCTAGTAAGATGGCCAATACAGTATATTAATCTGTGGTTACTGAGAAATTGAAACACAGAAAACACATTCTCCAGATTTACTATTTTGATATAGAGACAAGTTGGTTAACTCATACAGGCCTACAGCCTTTGAAAAACTTTAGGATGCTTCATAATATGATAAATTCCCAATGCAATTGGCTAAACATTTTTACTTCATAAATTACGTTTTTACTTCATAACATTAAGCATTTTTACTTTTAACGTTTTTATTTATTTAAACATTTTTAATTCATAAGGAAACATTTTTACTTTTAATTAAACATTTTTACTTCATAAGGAAAAATTTGTTTTCTAACCCCGAGGGATAATCTACTTTCAAGGTTAAATCCTAAGAATTATCAAGAGCTTTCCTAATACTTGATCTAGCATATGAAAAACTTTGTTTTCCCCTATAGAATAAATATATACACACATATATATACACGTACACACACACACACACACACACACACACACACAAACTTTTTATCACGAAACATATTTATCCTTAGAGTCTCTTTAAATTTTGAAAAAAGACATCAAATTTTCTTACAAATTAGTCTCTAAAGTCAATAGAAAAATGTGTGATGCAGTTTGTCCTTTTAAAGAATTAGTTTGCAAAAATGAAAGATTATCCTTTAATTTTATATCATTTTATTCATAAACCCAAATTTGAAAATGGTATCAAAAGATCTTTGATTTTCCTAGGCAAAATAGAGTGACACATTTTATCTTAAGAATATAATTAAGAATAGCTAGACAACATAAACACTGGTCCACGGGTTTCATTACCTCCCAGAAATGAGATTCTACTATGTCACCTGGACGTAGACTCTTGACAGTATGGCCAAAAGAACTTATATATGTAAAATGATCAGAAGAACTTACAAATGTAAAAAGAGGACTGTTAGGTTGGATAAAAACACACACAAGACCCAACTATATGATACTGCAAGAAACCCACGTTTTTTATTTTTATTTTTTTAACTTTTAAGTCCAAGGGTACATGCACAGGTTTGTTATATATGTAAACCTGTGTCATGGGATTTTGTTGTACATATTATTTTGTCACCCAGGTATTAAGCCTATTACCCATTAGTTATTCTTCCTGAATCTCTCCCTCCTCCCACCCTCCATCCTCTTTTAGACCCCAATGTCTTTTGTTCTGCTCTATTGTCCATGTGTTCTCATCATTTAGCTCCGACTAAGTGGAAATGTGCGATACTTGGATTTAATAATAAGTGGGAATATGCAGTATTTGAATTTCTGTTCTTGTCGGTTTGCTAAAGATAATGGCCTCCAGCTCCATCCATTTTCCTGAAAGGACATGCATGATCTCATTCTTTTCTATGGCTGCATAATATTTCATGGTATATATGTACCATAGTTTCTTTATCCAGTCTACCATTGATGAACATTTAGGTTGATTCCATGTCTTTGCTATTGTGAATAGTGCTGCAGTGAACATATGCATGCATTTGGCTTTATGATACACTGGTTTATATTATTTTGGGTATATATCAAGTATTGGGATAGCTGGGTCAAGTTTTGTTTTTAGGCCTCTGAGAAGCACACTTGAAATTTAACAAATAGTTAAAAATGAAAATATGTGAAAATATTTGATAACACCAATCAACAGGAAGCTGAAGTGACCATATTAATATTAGATCACTTATATTTCAGATAAAAGAATAGTATCAAGGTTGAAGGTGGTCTTTTAAATGTTATGGGGTCAGTTGATAAAGAAAATACAAAAATTATAAAGTTTATACACATAATAACAGTCACAAAGTACATAAAGCAAAAACTGTCAAAAATGCAATAAGAAATAGACATATCCACAGTTATAGTTGAGAAATACCCTCCATCAATAAATTATAGATCATGTAGACAATCATTAAGGGTAGAGAAGAGTTGAACAATATTTTCAACCAAACTGAGTTAATTGGCATTTATAGACAATACCCCACACTCCAAACAATAGCAGAATATACATTCTTTTCTCAAGTGCACATAGAACATTTAATATAACACATTCTGGGCAATAAAACAGCCATCAGTAAATTTATAAGGATAGAAGTGTTAAAAGGATAGTGGTTGACCACAGTATAATTAAATTACTAATCAATAAGCAAAAAGTACATAACCTCTGGAAAAATTTCCAAATATTTGGCAATTAAATAGTACACTTCTAAATAACTCATAAGTTTAAGAAGAAAAACAAGGACTGTAGACATTATTTTTACCTGAATGAATATGAACATATAACACATCAGAATGCAAGAAATACCACTAAATCAAATTTAGGTGGAACTTCATAGCATTAAACATATGCTTTATATAAGAAGAGATGCAAAATCGATGACCTTCGACTTCCACCTTAAAATTAGGAAAAGAAGACCAAATTAAATGTAAAATAAAGAAAAGAAATAATAAAGATCAGATTGAACATAAATAAAATACAAAACAAAAATAATGGTGAATAAAAATTCATGTTCTTGGAGAAAATCAATAAAGTTGATAAACCCCCAGCTAGATTAATCAAGAAAAAGAAAAAGAGAAAAATTCTCAATATCAAGAATGAGAAAGATGACATTACCGTGGATTTAACAGATATAAAAAGAAAAACAAGTAAAATTATAAGCAGCTTTATGTCGGTGAATTCTACAGATGATATGAAATAGAAAATATTTTTAAAACTATTCGAACTATCAAAGTTTATTCAAGAAGAAATAGTCTGACATCCCTTTACCAAATAAGTGTATTTTGTACTGAGAAGCCTTCTGCAAAAACCTCCATGCCAGTGGTGGTGGTGAATTCTACCAGTCAATTAAGGAAGTCAATTAAGGAAGTTACAATACCAATTCTACACAAGATATACCAGAATATTAAAGAGGAAGGAATTATTTCCCAGTTCATTCTATGAGGCCAGCATTGTCCTGATACCAAAATCAGAAAATGACATTATAAGACATATAGAAAAAGAAAAATAAAAACTATGTGATAGTCTCAATTGATTCATAAAAAGTACTTGGTAAAGTCCAAAAACCATTTTTAATAAAAATATTCTCAGTAAAATTGGAATAGATGTAAGCTTCTGCAAACTTATAAAAGCATCTATGCAAAACCTGCAGTTAACATTATACTTAATTTTATTAGTATTTACTAATACTACTAAGACTAGTTTTGTGAATATTTATTAATTCTAAAAACAAACCTAACTAAAATTCTAGTGCTCAGTTCCAGCAGAGACATCAGAGTTATCACAATGAAAATAGATGCTATTTCAGATTAGCACCTTCAACGACTGAAGTGTGATTCACCTTATGATGGCTTATTTGTTACTATCTATTTAACATAAATTAGCTTATTTTGTCTTCATTTTAAAGTTCACTAGTGTCAGAGATAAAATTCTTTTTAATTTTAAAAAAGAATGTATGTATAACTAATAACATTGGAAAGTTGTGTGTACATGGTCAGAATATAACTCAGCAGCCTAGTAAAGTATATTATTAAAACTATTATTAGATAATAGCAAAGTAAGTGAATTTCAATCTTTTTAAAATCTGTACTATTTAATGGGAAAATCAGTAAATGATATAAAAATATTTTTGCAATGAGAAAGTTTTAAAGTAATCTCAAAGTAATAACTGATTCTTCTCTTGTCTACTCAGTCTTCCATCCATAAGTCTTCTGTTGATACCCTGGGATAGTTTGGCTTGCTCCTTTTTGAATATACAAATAGTAATATTTATAGCAGAAGTAGTAATGGTAATATGTATGTGTTAGCTATTATTATTCTTTTATTACCATTATAAGTACTAATTTTAGTAGTACTGATTTATACTACTAATACTTATTAATTCTAAAAACATAAATCCTAATAAGTACTAATGGCACATGAGTAATAAAATCATGTGTCTTCAGTAACTTGCAGTGGGGAATAAATTTTTTATATCCCATTTATCAGAGGCAAATTGATGGATTAAAAATTGCTCTTTGTTCTCTACAATTATGTAATTCAAATCAAAGTAATAATTGAACATCCTTACACTTGGGATGTGTTTGCTATTTTGCCACTTATTTACACTTTAGAATGAAAAAGATTACAATCTAAATTGTTATCCAAAATTATAGTTCTAAATTAAATTTAGAGCAGTTTAGTTCTAGATCTCTGAACGCTACAGTATTGCAAATTTCAATACTACTATGGATTTTTCTTTTGGTAAAATGGGGAAAAAAGATCATCTCATTTTGTTCTTGAATTTATGCCACTCATGAAGATAGTAGTAGGTATCATCTTATCAGAATACAATATTTTTTAAGAGTTTTTCATAGGGTAAGTTTCTTTTTCAGAGTTTTGAAGAGTCAGTTCAAAGACAATAAATGGTAGAATTAATTTTTTCTCATATAACAACCCTATTAGTTTGCAACTTGAGGATTGATTTTTAAAAAGATAATTATTTCAGATCATATTTCACTGATGAAGTTTTGTGTTTGTCATTACTATTTTATGATACATGTTTCTTTTATTACCCCTCTTACATGATTTTATCATATTCTGGTGGCAAGTCTAATTATTCCATCATTTCATTTAATCAATTCCTGTCTAAAGCAATTTTTACCTTCCTACAATGCTACCGGAGTGCTACTGAAAACACCATGTCATGTGATCCTAGGCACAGCCTCTTATAGGTGTGGTCCATCAATCTGAAGATTAGGAAGAAAGAACATAGTATATATTACTGACTTTCGCGTTTTTGTATGTGTTTGGTTCATTTGATATATCTTATAAAACAAAACCAGCGATGAGGAAAGGAGAAGAGATGAGAGAAAAAATTTATTTAATACAAAAAAGAAAAACAGATTGATTCTACCAATATAGGGCATTTCTTTTCACTTGATTATTTTGTTTTGATTTGTTGAATATTTTTAGTGTGTATTCCATTCTTTTAAGTGATAAAATTTGAATAAGAGAAATAAAAGGTTTACTGACATTATGTAGTATTGAGATGAGAAACCCTGCCTTTGAAGTAGTAATGTTTTAGTATGGCTGACATTTAATGGGAGCTCTGTTGTGGCCATTGCTTATGACCAGCATCTCTTTGGATTGCTCAGTGTCCAGGGATGTTAGGTCTGTACACATTGCTAATTGATCATTACCCATCTGTACCAGCTCTTAAATACTTCAAATGTCACTCTCTATCAGACCCCATATAAAATAAAATTATATATAATATTAATATCCAATTATATATACTATACCTATGTGAACTACATATTATATAAATGTATTTATATACAAATATTCTTATATTTATATAAATATACTTATACATCTAAATGTATAAATAGGTATTTATAGTATGTATGTGTATATACACACTATATATATACACATATATGTTTCCTTATTTCCTTCTCACCCAAATACTTTACTAAACCTTTATCAAAGTCATCAGTTATCAAGTATTTTCTGAACTCTTATTGTATAGTCAGTTATATACTGAATGTTCTTGTATTTCTGCTAGTATGACTAGAACTAAATTTTCTACACTAGCATGAGGATACAAGAAATTCAGTCTCACAAATTATTTCTAAAAATTATTACATGTGATGAAACTTTTGAGATTGGTTTATTTTGATCCTACCTCATTCTACTGTTAAATATATCCTGGGGTCTGAAGGTGAAATTCCCAAGTATAAGCTCATAGAACCAGTAGAAACCAAAATATCTATGGGGAAAAAAGTGAAAGAAAAAGGAAAGAGCCTTTGTTAGAAGGTCTGTTTAGTTTTCATAATTTGTGTTCTTGCTTTGGGTCTAATTAATGCTTGATTTAGAAACATACTTGAAAGTCTAAACCTGGATGAACTAGCTTGAAGGTTCAGAAGGAAGGCTAATGACTGTAAGTATAAATGGCACCATCTCTCTTTGCTGACACTGGAATAAAATTACTGAAATTATCAGAGCAGGAAGGAAAATCTTCAAACAATTTAACCTTTGTGATTCAAGAGGGAATGCTAATTGTACTTACCTAAGAGAAATGCAGAAATGACATGAAACTCATCTAATTTTCTGATCTGTGGATAATAATTCTGGCTTTCGTCAGTAGGACTGGAAAATGTAAAGGCTTTATCTTTTCAAACATTTTATACCTGTATGGAGCTCTAGGTATAGAGTTGCCATCTCTGCAGACTTATTTGTGTATCTCTGAGTACCTAACCATGAAACTAGAGGTGGAGTTAGTGAGTAGAAACAAAGCTTTTCAGTTTTTGTCTGGAGCTTTGGAAATTGTCAGCGTACTAAAAGAAGGATCATGGGACTTTTAGATGGAGGGCTGATCATGAACTTGACCATTTTTGGTTAAGATGTTTTTACTACAGGTATATAGACTACATGGTACTGTCTAAGGTAAAGAGTGGCGGGGTGTGAAAATACTGCAGCAGACAGAAAGCATGCACCTGCATCTCTACCACTTTTCCCTTACATCTTATAAAGCCAAATGCAGCAGGACATGGGTTCTGGGCTGGGCTCTAGCTGTTTCAAACAATATGACCTTTAATAAAACTTTTAACATTATTAGTATCTTTATCTGTAAAAATCAAATTGTGTAAATAGAAAATTCCTCTAACTCTGTAATGCCATATGTACTTTATGTGTATGTTAATCTATGAGTATACTACCCTAAAATGTCGTTGAACCAGTGATATAATGATGATTCAATTATGTAAGTTTGAAAGGTGAAAAAAAGAGGTAAGAATTACTTTTGAATGTGTCGCTTGTTGCATTAACATTCAGACAACCATCCCTAATCTCATTTACTGATTACGATTTGTCCTCATAAATGTTTCTAGCCTTTCCTTGAATACCTTCTAGGTATGATTTGCCAAGGTAAAAAAATCCACTTAAGAAAATCAAAGCTAGGAAACTAAAGGATAACATATTTGCATATATATCTTTGTGTATTAAGAAACTTCCTAAATGAAAACACATTCTTATTATTTTCTTATATAATGTAATTATTTTCTTATATAATGTAATCTGTCAAATACATTACAAGTTGTCAAAAATAGTAACATTTCCATGAAAATATTTCATGTGCTGTATGACTAGACAGAAGTAAAATACAAGATGTTCCATTTAGGAAATAAATAACTCTAGAATATAAATTAAGTGATGAATATTATTTAAGAGAAATTACTCAGTTAATCTTTGTTTTGTTAGTAAAATTATTTGTATTTTATGTTGCTTAAATAATAATTTTAGGTCTTTGATTACCATATGAATTGAATTATTACTTTTTTTCTCATTTATTCTGACACTTGTACTGTATCTAGCCAGTAGGGTCACACAGTTTTCAAAAGAAATCAGAGACAGCAATTTGTTATGTTTATACTTTCAGGAAACTTACCTGTTACTTATTCATAAACAATTTTGAACTTGCATTTTGACAAATTATAGGAGTCCTTTGATAAATTAAATCCTCAATCAAAGGATTGGGTTTTAAAAACCAGAAATAAAACACTTTTCTATCTCTAAAAGGACATAAAGCAAGATATTCCAGAACATTTATCCTTTATTTATGAGAAACTATAAGAAAGACAATTTAAATGTAATTGGTTCTTATCAAAGATATTTGAAACTAATATATTGTAGACTGGAAAAATTTAGAAGAACTCCTTGAGAGTAGATATACCACCTAAGAATTAGATGGAGAATAACTAATACTTATTTTATTAAAATATGTTTGCAATTAGTGCATACACCACGCATTTAATCTCATGTTTTAATAATATTTTCTTAGAAATATTAATCAGTGTCATTCATACTCACTGCAACAATCCACTTAGTTTTCAGACCTGTCAATCAAAACTCTGTAGTGAGACTCTCGTCACACATAACTGCTTTGTAACCTAGGAAACGAACATGGTGCAAAACTGTGGAGTAGGGAACATCTCTTTCCTTCCTGTGGTTGCTAGCACCTCTTTGACTTAATTCTGCCATTTAAACCATTCTGCCATTTGCCACATCAGTGATCTTTACTGAAGTGTTTATGTCATTGGGTTCCAGAAACACAGAGGTATTAACATTATGGTGATACTGTGGGAATGGTGTCTGGTGTGAGGCAACGCACTGCCAAAGGACAGTAGTAACCTCACTGAGTTACTGTAAGGACTGGTGCCTGTAAAGGCATGGATAACATAGTGATTCCAAAAGCACATAGCACAGTGTCTGCCTGAGTGTTAGTTCATAACAATCCTCAACTTGCCTTATTTTCATAATAATAATGTAATAATAGTAATTCAAATAAAATTGATTTTGTGCTACCACATCTTTTTTGATAATTATTAAAATTTTGCTAAAATTATTATCAAATAATAAAATTCTATTATTTTAAATTAAAGGGGCCAAAATGTTGAAGATGTAAAATAAAATTTTGTTTCCATTTCAGTTCGATCAAATTAATCAGTAAATTTTAAATCATACATTTAGGGTCTGATCTATTTGAAATAATTTAAATACCTTATCAATTATTATTTTTCAAATGGACTCAAATTTAGGAATATTTTTTCAATAAATTCTATTCATGTTTATAAGTAGGTACACATCATATTTTCTAGCTTTGGTTTGTGCCGTAGAGCTTTCCATACTGCTATCTAG
>NW_012099677.1:344973-346366 GCF_000951045.1 Mandrillus leucophaeus
CCTTGGCCTCCCAAAGTCCCAAAGTGTAGGGATTACAGGCGTTAGCCACCACACCCAGCCCCTGCTTTTTTTTATCTTCCATACATTTTTCGTCACCTGTAGACACTGTCATATAGCAGTTTTCTTATTACAATTTTGTCACTCAATTATCTCTTATAATTTGTTAAGTGAAGCCATATGCATCTAGATGCCGAAAGTAATACCTTAAACTTGTATGTTCCATAGCAATTAGCCTCAAACAAGAAACTGTAATTAATGTGTGGAAGAAGAGAGACAGGGAGATTCTTGATTTCAACCTTGAGGTCAGTGGCTGTTAAAGAACATTAAGTCTGCAGTTTTATTACAGAGGCCTGCCATATTTATGTGTTTTCCCAAGTTATGAATAATAATGATGAAAACAAGGAGAATAATAATGCTATTTTAATGCTAACTGTGAACTAGAAATTGCACTGAAGTAATTGTGTAGGTCATGACCTTTAATCCTTACAAAAAGGCTGTGAGGGAAGAATTATTCCCCTATTGCATAGATGAAGAATTTGAGGATTTTGAAATGTTAGACAATTTAACAATGTCAACTTATAACTACCAGGTGGCAGATCTGGGCCTTAGAATCACATAGGTTTAACTGCAGAGCTTGTGCTCTTAACCTACTAGCATGCCATCAGTAGAGCACTGTCTTCTGATACATAAAGCTTGATAAATCGGAATGTCTTCTGATACATAAAGCTTGATAAATCCCATTATTTTAAACTGGGAAATTTAAATTTTCGAGTGAACATTTTCTGACAAACTGTTTTCATTTAGAAACTCTATCCTTCTGTTTGTATTAATCACTAATGTGGTTTTCACTGTTGCATTTTATGTGTAATGTACATTTTTTGAATCTGAGGGTAAAGGAAAGTTCTCAGCAAAACACTCTATCAAATGTAGGCTTATCGTTATCAGTTTCAATTTTAGATGTCTATTAGTCCATTTTTACACTACTGATAATTTACAGTATTATTTACAAAAGAAAGAGATTTATTGTATTTACAGCTCCGCATGACTGGGGAGGCCTCACAATCATGGTGGAAGGCAAAGAGGAACAAGTCACATGTGGATGGCAGCAGGCAAAGAGAGTTTGTGCAAGGCAACTCCCATTTTTAAAGCCTCAGAGCCATTCATTATTACAAGAACAGCATTGGAAAGACCTGCTCCCATAATTCAATCATCTCCCACTGGGTTCCTCCCACAACATGTAGGAATTATGGGAGCTATAAGCTGAGATTTGGGTGGGGACACAGAACCAAACCATATTCTTGCACCCCTAGTCCCTCCCAAATCTCATGTCCTCATATTTCAAAACCAATCATGCCTTCCCAACAGTCCCCCAAAGTCTCAAGTCATTTCAGCA